>NC_044032.1:497299252-497599315 GCF_901765095.1 Microcaecilia unicolor
TTTTTTTTTTGTACTGCTAAATAGGTCACACGTTTTTGTGGATCTGCCTTAGATTTCTTGCATTCCCAATGATATTGGTGAGACCCACGTAATTTTGCCCAACTCAAACCTGGCTGGAGTCTGATCACAGGAGAATTACATATCCTTGCATTTAAGTGCTAATTTCACTGTATATCACAACAAATCAATCAAATGTTTTGAAAAACTCATTCAGAACTAAAGCATGATTTAATTAGATTGTATGATAATGCACATTTTTGTAAAACATAGAACCATAGATTAAATGACATTAACCATCTACTTTTCATTACTGAAGAAATTGATAATTACTACTACTACTACTACTTAACATTTCTAGAGCGCTACTAGGGTTACGCAGCGCTGTACAAATTAACAAAGAAGGACAGTCCCTGCTCAAAGGAGCTTACAATCTAAAGAATGAAATTAAAGCCTAATATAATCAACCAAAACATGTCTGTAAATCAAATAAATCAATCTGTCCCAAGGAAACATAAATTTAGAATATAAACAAGTGTGCAGTTATCATACCACCCATACTTCTAATTCTTATGGTCTTTTGTGAGCAATTTCTGGAGGCAAAGACCAGCATGTTAAGTGTTTAGCAGTTATATTATGCTATATTTGTTGTTGGCTGGCCTGGTTAAACATTGGTGGGATTGGAGGCAGAGTAAAGGGGTGAATGTGCCATGGGGATGAGAGCAGCAAGTTGAAGGCTGGCCAGGGGGGGTTAGGGTGGGGATAAAGATATAGTGATAGCTGGGGGGGGGGGGGGATAAAGAGATAGAGAGAAACACACACACTATCCACATTTCTCCAGCCCCCCCCCCCCTGCCCATACACATATACACCATCCACCTTTCTCCAGCCCCCCTGTATCTAAGGACACACACACACACACTGACTCACACACACACATCCAAAATCCGCCTCTTAGTCTCTTCAGTCATCCATAACATTTGACTTCCTCTGCCAGAGATGATGCAACTGAATTAAATGTTCCAATTTTTTTCTGATTTTAGTTATATGTAGTTTGTGCAGCTCATATCTCCAGATTGGCCCCAACATAAGGGGTGTGGCAGGGGGTGGGAGGCAAAGCAGGGGGTGGGACAGGTGGGGCATAGGGCATGGGGTGTAAAAAGAGTTGGCCTGGGGTTCCACAACCTCTTGAGCCAGCCCTGGGATGTAGAATCCTTATACAGCAACGTTCCCCATGCAGATGGCACAGCTATATGTGATAAGTTCCTAAAAAACATCCACCCTGGACACCAATACTCACCAGAAACTATTACAAAATGAATTAAATTCATTCTAACTCACAACTACTTCCTCTTTAACAATGCTATCTATCTGAAAATCATGGGCACTGCTATGGGCACCAGGATGACACCACAATATGCTAACCAGTTCATGGCAGAACTGGAAGAAACATTCTTGACTTCATAACAGACTAAACCCCTAAAATACTACCGCTATATTGATGATATTTTTATGATTTGGACTGAAGGAGAAGAGACTCAAACAATTTTACAGTTTTCAATACATACAGTCTTTCAATCAAATTCAAAATCGACTACTCTCCAGAAAAAGTCAATTTTCTAGAAACCACAGTATCCAACGTCAATGGCTATATACAAACATCTATATACAGGAAACCTACAGGCAGATGCAGCTGTCTCCAAAACTCCAGCTTCCACCCTTCACACACAAAAAAATCCATTATACATAGCCAACCCACACAATATCATTGTATCTGCTCTGACCCAAGAGACAGAGATAAACACCTCAAACGTCTGACCGAATCCTTCAAACAAAAAGGCTACAACCCGAAAATAATTTTCAAGAATATTGCCTCTTCCTTTAAAATACCCAGAGAAAACCTATTGCGGTACAAGGGAAAGAAAGCAATAGAGATAATCCACCTTGTAGTGACATACGATCCAGAGCTAGAAAAACTGAGAAAATTCATAAAAGATCTACAACCACTACTCCAGGAGGGTGAATTACTGAAATAGATATTCCCAGTCCCACCAGTGCTGGCCTTCCAACAGCCACCTAATTTAAAACACAAATTAGTGAAAAGCAAGCTCCCAATGCAAGCTCAAAAGGAAGATCATGGCGCACGTCCCTGAAATATACCAAGCTGCAAACTGTGCCAACACATTTCACAGGATCCCATGGAGGGGCATAATCGAAAGGGACGCCCACGTTTTCTTGAGGACATCCTTGCAAAACGTCCCGATGGAGGGGCGGGGAAACCTGTATTATTGAAGCAAGATGGACGTCCATCTTTCATTTTGACAATACGGTCAGGGACGTCCAAATCTTGAAATTTAGGTCATCCTTAGAGATGGTTGTCTCTAGACTTGGTCGTTTCTGATTTTCGGCAATAATGGAAACCAAGGACGACCATCTCAGAAATGACCAAATGCAAGCCCTTTGGTCATGGGAGGAGCCAGTATTTGTACTGCATTGGTCCCCCCTGACATGCCAGGACACCAACCAGGCACCCTAGAGGGCACAGCAGTGGACTTCATAAATTGCCCCCAGGTACATAGCTCCCGTACCTTGTGTGCTGAACCCCCCAAAATCCCCTCAAAACCCACTACCCATACCTGTACACCACTACCATAGCCCTTACGGGTGAAGGGGACACCTAGATGGGGTATAGTGGGTTTGTAGTGGGTTTTGGGGGGCTCCCTGTTTCCTCCACAAACATAACAGGTAGGGAGGGGGATGGGCCTGGGTCCACCTGCCTGAAGTGCACTGCACCCACTAAAAGTGCCCAGGGACCTGCATAGTGCTGTCATGGACCTGAGTATGACATCTGAGGCTGGCAAAAAATATTTTTAAAGATGTTTTTTTAGGGTGGAAGGGGGTTAGTGACCACTGGGGGAGTAAGGGGAGGTCACCCCCGATTCTCTCTGGTGGTCATCTGGTCATTTCGGGCACCTTTTTGTGCCTTGGTCGTAAGAAAAACAGGACCAGGTAAAGTCGTCCAAGTGCTCGTCAGGGAAGCCCTTTTTTTTCCATTATGGGTCGAGGACGTTCATGTGTTAGGCACACCCAAGTCCCGCCTTTGCTACATCTCTGATAAGCCCCCTTGAACTTTGGCCGTCCCTGCGACGGAAAGCAGTTGTGGACGTCCAAAATCAGCTTTCGATTATACCGATTTGGACGACCCTGGGAGAAGGACGCCCATCTTCCGATTTGTGTAGAAAGATGGGCGTCCTTCTCTTTCGAAAATGAGCCTGATAGTCACACACATGGGAAAAATATTCAGCATAAGGACATACTTCACATGCTCATCTTCAAATGTGGTATATATCATCCAATGCAAAAAGTGTGAAGAAGGGTGCTATATTGGAGAAACAAGCCAGATGCTAAAGACTAGATTCAATCTAGACATCATATGAATCATGATAATGCCAACCAGAATGTCACCTCTGTGGAACAGCACTTTAGAAAACCAGAACATTGTATGAAGGATTTTATGGTGAGAATGCTAAAAGGATAAGACAATTCAGGCACGTAAGACATTTGAAGTCATGAAGAAATATTTTGACACCCACCAGAAAGAACTTAACAAAGATGTAGGTTTTCTATCCCATTATAAACCATAAAATTCTAGTGCTTTGTCAACTTCTTATCAACCGTCTATCTCTCCCTGTTTCTCATGTAACCCAACCCACTACTGCTTTGTCAACTTCTTAACAGCCGTCTATCTCTCCCAGTCTCTCACCCATCCTTCTCTCCCTATTTCTCATGTAACCCAACTCACTCTCTTCCTGTGAGACTGTCATTGGAATGCTTTTGTGCTTCACTTATATATTCTGATATTTGACAACATTTGCTTATTTCTAATCTGTAGAAGAAGGGTCACTTCAAAAGAATCAAAAAATATATTCTTAGTCCAATAAAAAAAGGTATCATCTTATTTTATTTTCTATATTTTGTCTTATTTCCATTTATTACCTTTAAAAGTGGACTAACATGGCTACTAACCACACCATTTTATTCTAGATGCTGAAGCAAATTCAACTAAGGAATACTTATAATAAGGGACAAGCCCATGTTGAATTTTAAAAAGAATGCAAAAGAACTTAACCAAAATCCTGGCCTCAACTGGCAACCAGTGGAGGCAAATTTAAAAAGGAGTTATTCTTTCTATTTTAGACAAAGAGAAAGCCAGACATATGTATTCTGTATAGTTTGCAGTTTCTAAGCTAAGACAGTCCAAAAAAATGATGTTGCAATAATCAATCTGAGATAGCAACAAGGTTTGTACTAGTAATCAAAAATCTGCCATACTGAATAATGGTAAATAAAGACCACTATGGTTCATCCAGTCTGCTCAGTAGGGTTGCCAGGGCAGTACATGCCAGAAAGTGCAGGTTACTTTCCCCATGTCTGTTTTTAGGGGCTGTACCTGTCGCACAGTGCAGGTTACTTTCCCTATGGTTTCTTACAATAAGCTCACTGGGTGCCAGTGTGTGCTGAGCACCTCCTGATGTTATGCAAGCTCCTCCACTGTGTCCAGGGAGGGGTAATGTGTATTGTGATTGGCACTCCCAATCATTTTGGAATGTTGGTGCCTATGTTTCACAGCTGTTTTAAGTTGAGTTGTTCCGCTCTTGGTTTCTTTCATTTTGCCCTTTACGGATCAACTATGTTTATCCCAGTTTTTTTTTTAATCTGAGCACCATTTTACCTCTACCACCTTTGCACATGAATAGATTTCTCAAAACTAGTATTTGTTTGATAAGCATTACTGATTAGAGGATTTTGTACTATGCTGACTGTAAGAAAAGCAGCATGGAAAATGCTAACAGTAGCGTACAGTACACATGTTCCTGGAGAAATAAATTAGCTATCTTAGAAACTACCAGTAATTTAATACCAGGCCTGTTAATATCACCTCCCACAGAAAATTATATTTATGCTGACAAACAGTATAATGCATTCATAATAATATAGTATTCAATTCAAACCTTATGGCCTGGTGTCCATCACCCTCATCTCTTAAGTCTCGATACACAAGGGTGTGTTCAAGTGCCAGCTTGTGCTGAGAGATTGCTGATCAATGTTGGCTTTGGATTTTTACATACCTCTGAGAGGGTGAATTTGGAACGACTTCATGTACATAAATTCCACTATTGACTTCAGGAAAGTCAGGATTGCTGAGCTTGAGTTCTTCCATTAGGCTAAAACAAGATAAAATATTCAAATGTAAAAGCTGCCCACTTGTGGCATCACTTCCTCCACTATGGAAGCAATCTTGACATTTTTAGAAGTTTCAAAAGTTAACATTACTCAAAATAGGGAAGAGGTGGAGTTCACAATAAATAGTCAAAATATGTATAAATAACCTCACACCTTCAATCAGAGGAGTACCCTTTAAAGCACAAGGAGGAAAAAGCCTCAGTTGACCCAGACCTGAAAACAGAGCAGCAGTGTAGGCTGATTTCTCTTAGTTTTTGAAATATTTGGCTCCTGTTTATTGGGCAGCGCAAGTCCCTGATGCAGACTCTGAAATAGTGGTCGTTGTCGGACTGTTGCGACAGTGGTAGACAGTAAGCTAAGTATTGCTTTGATTTAACTTTGATAATGAGTTTCCCTATATTTTGATTAAAAAAAAAACAGGTCTGGGTTTCCTCCTTGTGCTTTAAAGGGTACTTCTCTGATTGAAGGTGTGAGGTTATCTATATTAATAAATCCCACCTTGAACATTCTGAAGCTCACTCCAAGGCAGAGAAGCTCACTCCAAGGCAGAGAAGCACAAAAATCCTGTAGTCTTCATAGACTAGGACCAGTCACCCTCACTCATAGACCCGCCCTCAGCCACGCCCCATCTGTACATAAAACGCTACCTCAACATTCTGAAGACAACCTGCTGAAGCCATCTGCAAAATCCCTAAACAGTTCGTAAGTTCATGGTGGTGAAGCCATCCAACTCACCATGTCTCTCTGCCCCGCCCTCGAGGGCGGAACACAGAGAGTAAAGGGATCCATAAAGGCACCCCTACCAACTGGCAACCCCCTCCAACAAACAACGACCCAGGCAGGGGGAGTGTTTCCGTACTCCTCCCCCTGCCTAGGAATCGCTACAGACTGCTGGCAAACTCCCCAACCACACGACCACAAAAGCCACCCGCAACCCCCCCCACACACATAAACACACACACACACACACACACACACACACACACACATACACACACACACATAAACACACACACACACACATAAACACACACACATAAACACACACACACACAAACACATAAACACACACACACACATAAACACACACACAAACACACACACATGCATGCAAACACACACACATGCAAACACACACACACACAAACACACGCAAACACACACACACACACATAAACACACGCAAATACACACACACACATAAACACACGCAAACACATAAACACACACACATAAACACACAAATGCACACACACACATACACACACAAACACACAAATGCAAACACACACACAAACACACACACAAACACACACAAAAAAAACACACACACAAACACATACACACACACACAGAAACACAAACACACAAACACACACAAAAAAAACACACACACAAACACATACACACACACACAGAAACACAAACACACACAGAAACACACAAACACACACAAACACACAAACACACAAACAAACACACAAACACACACACAAACAAATACAAAAACACACACACATACAAAAACACACAGACACACACACAAACAGCCTCGACGGTGCACCTCTAAGTGCCCCCCCGCCGCATCGCCACAACAACCCGTGCAACGGGGCATCAGAAAGCCCCTACCCCCTTCCCTCCTCGCCGCATCACCCAACCCCTCCCCCGCTGCTTCACCAAGCCCCTCCTCCCCACATCTACCGCCTCGCCACCCGCGACCGTTAATACAAACTCTGTCCGGCGGCTGCTGCTGCTTCTATTCAGCAGCAGCAGCCCATACATAAAGAAAACAAACAAACAAAAAAACAACCTCCTAAACCGCACCTCTGTGGAGAACCATCTCACATTGGCTGACGTCTCTGCAGCCGCTCCTCCTCTCCCCTCAACGTCAGTGCCCCTGCCGGAAGACCCCGGAGAAACGCCGAGACGTCAGAGGGGAGAGGAGGAGCGCATGCTGAGACTTCAGCCAATGTGAGATGCTTCTCAACGGAGGTGCGTTTTAGGAGGATTTTTTTTTTTTGGTTTTCTTTATGTACGGGCTGCTGCTGCTGAATAGCAGAAGCAGCAGCCGCCGGACACAGTTTGTATTAGCGGTTGCGGGTGGCGAGGGGGTTGATGAGGGGGGAGTGGCTTGGTGATGTGCCACGGTGGGGGGGTCGGATGATGCACGAAGGGGGGGGACAAGGGGCTTTCCTTGGGTGCTGTGCCAGCTGGGGGGGGAAGTGGGGGTCTCGCTGGACATGGGTGGCTGGAAGGAAGCAGGGGGAGGGGAGGGGAGGGTCGCTGCACATGGGTGGCTGCAGGGGGGCAGGGAACAGGGAGATAGGGATGGGGCTCCACACACCACATGGGTGCCTGCAAGGGGGACAGGGGATACAGGACGGACACTGCAGGGCAGGCAGGGGGACAGAAGGGTTGGTGGTCATCAGGGGGGACAGGTGGGTCGATGGACATGGCTGGCCACAGGGGAGGAACAGGGAAAAAGGAGAGGAGTGTCCTCAGACATGGGTGGCTGCACAGGAGAGGAGGGTCGCTGGACATGGGTAGCTGCAGGGGGGGGCAGGGGGACAGAAGGGTCGCTGGACATGGCTGGCTGCAGGGGGGACAAGGGAGAGAGGAGGGACGCTGCACATGCGTGCCTGCAGGGGGACAGGAGGGATGCTGAGGGGGGGCCTGAGACCACATGGGTGGCTGCAGGGGGAGCAGGGGAGACAGGAAGGATGCAGCAGGGGGAGAGGAGGGTTGATGGGCATGGGTGGCTGCAGGGGGATGCTGGACATGGGTGGCTGCAGGGGGAACACGGGGAGAGGAGGGTCGCTGCACATGCCTGGCTGCAAGGGGGCAGGGGAGAGGGAGGGAGTGAGGGGATTCCTCACACCACACACGCAGTCACTCATTCTCTGTCTGCCACATACACTCTCACTTACTCACTGTCTTTGTCCCTCTCTCTCACACAGTGTCACACAGAAACACAAACACTGTCTCTCACACACTCTCTCTCTCACACAAACACATACACTCTGTCTGTCTCTCTCTCACATTCTCTCTCTGACACACACGCTCTTTCTGAATCATACACTCCAAGGAAAACCTTGCTAGCGCCCGTTTCATTTCTAACAGAAACGAGCCTTTTTTACTAGTTTATATATATTTTCAGGATTTTCATTTTTGGTAGAAATGGGAAAGACAGCAATAACAAATCCTCTTCTTTCACTCTATCAAATATCACTGCAATGATTATCTTCTAAAAATCACTGTTGTATATCCCGATAGTTTGATTAGAACCTGATCTATAAAATGCACACTATCTGTTTTATGACAGTCCCAACCTTGTTTTAGGTTGGTCTTTTAGGTCCCAACTCATGCTTGCTAATGTTCCAAATGATGCATTTGTTTATTTAATTATGTAATGATGGTTACATGAAATGAGTGGAACATAAAAAGGCTGATGTCTTATTTCAGCAAAACTATACATACATTAAGTAAGGAACAAATCTGGCATGTTACTTACATAATATACATCAAGGGGTGCGTAATATATTTATTCTGGTAATGTGTCAGGATAATCTGTGGTATGTCATAAAACATAACTTTGAGAAGCATCAAATGAGAAACATTTGGGGACAGTGTCTCTGTGGTAATTTTGCATACTGAGGGCATTGAAGGATTTCAGCACACTATTATAGGTTAAAGTTAAGAGGATATTCTTTATATGATATTTTAATATCTGGTTTTATTAGAACATTTCCATTGGAATTCATTATTGAACAGAAGTCATTTTATCATTCAGAACTACAAAGAGCCGAAAAACAGACTTTTATGATCTTGAACATTCATGAGCTACATTCGTTTTTGTGGGTCATGCAAGCAATATCATTACTTACAGAAGCTTTCAGCATTCTCCATAAGCCATACAATTGCTAGACCTCTACCCTATAGATTTTAAATGGTCATTTTTGAAAGGCTGATTTTGCTGAAACTTAGCTATGCAGTATACATGGGCCATTCCAGCTATAACAGCAGGTACTTACGCAGGAGTAATCGTTAGCATCCTGATACCAATAAAACGTTTCTTTCCATCTGGAAAAGCAAAATATGAATGACAATATGAACAGGGTACGGAGATCAACTAATTCATTCACTACTAAAGGCAGGAACAGCAACAAGTCAAAACAAGATATACATTAAGGTTAGCAAAAATATACTGACCAATAGTCAAAGCTGATGAACATATAACTTGCTTATCCACAGATTTTTGACCACTATACAGATAGCATAAGACCAACTATCAATTTAAACAGCCCAATACTATCTGTACAGTAAAAGGTTGGAGGAAGGGTGGAGCAAAAGCAGAACAGAAAATTATCTGGATAGAGGTGATTTTCAGCCACTATCCAGATAAGTTATGGAGGTCATTTTACAAACAATATTATCACTTTAAACATTCCAATCCCAGCACTTACTTGTTTTTTGAGGTCAAAACATATAAGCCGGTATTTTACAAAAGGGCAGGACTAAATGTATAAGCCACTAAAACGTGTAGGACCGACAGAGGCATGTCACGGGCAGCTTTCCTTCATTTATTTTTCTACCTCTCTGTCTGCTCACACTTCATTCGTTCTTACAATTCAGCCTTCAGTCTTCTTTTTTTTTAATGCATCTACCTACATCTTTTCATTTCCCTCATCCCAGCCTTCCCATTCTTTACCCTACTATTCCCCATTTTTTGTTACCTCTCCCAGCACCTTCTTTCTCCTTCTTTCCTCCCCTCTGTACAACACCTTCTATTTTTATTCATCTGACCAATATCTCATTTCTCTTGCCCCCTCTGTCTAGAATATCCTCTTTCCCCCACCTCCATCCAGCATCTCTCCCTGTCACCCTCTTCCCCTTTGTATCCAACATCCCTCTGTGCCCCTCTCCCACCTCTATGTTATCATCTCCCCTATCTCCCTATTCCTCCCATCCCCATCCAATGTCCAGCACCCCAAGCTTTGTCTTTTTACTCCATCCATGTCCAGCATTTTCCCCTCTGTCTTCCTTCTCAGCCATGTTCAGTATTTTCCTTCACCCTACAATCCCTCCCCCTACCCCCACATCCAGAAACCTCACATATCCTTTTTCTTCCCTGATCTAGCATCTCCTCTCTTTCCCCTTCCTCTATGCCAGCATCTTCCCCGTCCCATTCCAGTACTTTCTCTCTCTTCCACCTATCCTGATCCAGCATCTCCCTTCTGTCACCACTCCCACCATGTCCATCATCTCCCCTTTTGCTGCTTGTGCATTTTATTTTTCTAAATGGGTTGGTCACAGTCTCTTTTCCACATTCCCTTCTCCTAAATTCTTTTCCAGGTTTGCCTTTCCAGTTCTTCTCTCTCCTCTTGTCTTCTTCCTTTCCTTCTCTGTATCTGTCTGGCACTGATCTTTAGGGGGGAAGAGTCCATTTTTCTCTTCTCTAGGTTTATCTGCCCATTTGATTTTACCCTCATTCTCCTTTTTCTCACCCTCTAGTCCTTTGTCTCTTCCTTTTCACATCTCATCTACCCACTGGCTTTTCCTCTTTCCCTCTTCAGCGCTCCTATTGGTCCCTCCTGTCTCTCCCCTTCCCCAGTCTCCTATCCACCCCTCATCTTTCACCCACTCCCTAGTCCTCCATCTCTATCCACTGTACTTACCCTCTCAGCCCCAACTCAATCCCTGTCTTGCTTTCCATCTCTTGCCTCCACACCATTCTTCTCTTCCTTCTACTCCATTTCCTATTGCCTCTCATTCACCATCTTTTTAACCCCATTTCTGCCCTCACTCAACCCATGCAGAGACCTACCCCCTTCCTCTCACATCCCTTTCCAGTACCCCATCCCTTTTCAATGTCTATCACCCTCTGGAGAGGTCATTCACACTATATCTTAATCTTTCCCCACACTTCGTCCCCTTTCTCTTACTCCTCATTTCACTCCCTCACTCATTTCCCGAACTCATCAACATACCCCTACTCCTACCTACCAGTTGCAAATACTCACTATCCCCTCAAAATGTTTCTTGGTGTGCTACTGTTGGTTTATGATTATATGGTTGCAGGCTGTGTTTATTCCTCTTGTCAATAAAAATTATTATAAAAAAAAAAAAGTTTCTTAATACCTATCAAACAAATAGTACTTCAAAGCCTTCCTAAACTTTAAATAAATTGGAATTATTTCGATGAAAACAGGAATAGTATTCCAAATCTTACATGATTGATAGGCAAAGGAACTATTGTGTATACTTTTATATCAAACATTTTTAACAGAAGGAAAAACATGTCTTAGAAAAGAGGTAGAATGAACTGTCATTCTACCAGAAGAGTAAGTTAATAACTGACTATGAGAAAGTCGGCAGCTACCTGTGAAAATCTTAGACTAAACAAGCCATCTTAAAACCACCCATGCTTTCACTGGCAACCAGGGGCATAGCTATGTGGGGCCATGGGGCATGGGCCCCGTAGATTTGGCCCTGGCCCCCCCCCCACCACCAACACCTCTGACCTCCCCCCTCCCGCCGCCAAACTTTCCCCCCATCGCTGTCGGGTATCTTTGCTGGCGGGGGTTGGGGACCCCTGCCAGCAAAGGTACCCAACGGCAACGGGAAGGGGGATTTGAAAGGGTTGGCGCCAGGGCAGTCAAAAATGTCAGGGGGGGGGGCTAAAATGTGCCCCCCCTCACCTCGGGCTCTGGATCCCCCTCCCACCGAAGTCTGGCTAAGCCCCTGCTGGCAACCAATGAAATTCTCTTAAAATAGGTGACACGTGATCATATTTCTTACATCCAAATATCAATCTAACTGCAGTGTTCTGCAATAATTGTAATCTATTCAATAATTGTTGATATATACCAGCATACAGAGCACTGTAATAATCAATTTGTGAGACAATTATCATTTGAACTAACACACAAAACTGTTCCAGAAAAAAGAAAGAACTCACTGCCCTCAACTGACGTAATTTAAAGAATATTCTTTTACCTAAAGAATTTATCTGGTTTGTCATATTCAACTGTGCATCAAGTATTACACCTAATACCCTTGAAGATGTTTCAAACTTAAGATTCTCTCCTGAATCTATAATAATAGTTTTCAGCATATCCAACAACGTCTCACAAAAATAAAGTAATTTTGTTTTATCTATATTGAGCTTTAAATAATTCTCAGATGCCCAATTTCATGTTTTATTTATACAATTCTGTATCAACTTATAACCTTCTTCAAATCTAGAAATGATAGACACTAATATGAAAATATCATCTGCATAGGAAGAAATATAATATAAAGAAGAATTCATATAAAATCCCAATTAACTCATAAAAATATTAAACAAAACTGGGGATAAAGGTGAGCCCTGTGGAGCTCCATATTTAGGTGACCAACTACTAGAAAAGGTATTACTCTTTTTTACTCTATACCTTCTATTTTTCAAAAAAACCCTGAAACCTATTAAATACTGCCCCAGAAACTCCAAGATCACCTAACCTACTCAACAATGTGGCATGGTTCATTGTATCGAATGCACCAGATACCAGTTTTACTCCAATTTGATATGGTATTTTTTGACTTAATAACAGTTTCACTTTCAACACTTAAGGTTATCAATAGAAATCAAACAAAATAAAACATGGAAAAGAAAATAAGATGATACCTTTTTTATTGGACATAACTTAATACATTTCTTGATTAGCTTTCGAAGGTTGCCCTTCTTCCTCAGATCGGAAATAAGCAAATGTGCTAGCTGACAGTGTATATAAGTGAAAACATTCAAGCATTACTATGACAGTCTGATATCAGGTATTGGCACACTCACGGAAGAAATATCTGGATTCATAGAGGGAATTCTGAAACCTCTCGTACACAAAACTAACAGCTTCATACAAGACACCACAGACTTTCTGAATAAATTGAAAAATATCAAGCAACTACCACCTAACACCCTTCTGGTCACGATGGATGTAGAATCACTATACAGCAACATTCCACATGCGGATGGCATAGCTGCATGTGGAAGACTCCTAAAAAAAATCCACACTGGACCATCAATACTCACCAGAAACTATTACAAAATTAATCAAATTCATCCTAACTCACAACTACTTCCACTTTAACAATGATATCTATCTGCAAATAATGGGCACTGCGATGGGCACCAGGACAGCACCCCAATATGCCAACCTTTTTATGGCTGAGGTGGAAGAGACATTTCTGCATACACACCAGACCAAACCTCTAAAATACTACCGGTACATCGATGACATTTTTATGATTTGGACGGAGGGTGAAGAAACTCTGAAACAATTTTATTCTGCATTCAATACATACCATCCTACAATCAGATTCAAAATTGACTACTCCCCAGAAAAAGTCAATTTTTTGGACACCACGGTCTCAATCAGTGATGGCTGTATAGAAACATCTATATACAAGAAACCCACAGACAGATGTAGCTACCTCCACAACTCCAGCTTCCATCCTTCACATACAAAAAGATCCATCATTTACAGCCAAGCCACAAGATACCACCGTATCTGCTCTGACCCAGGGGACAGAGACAGACACCTTAAAACCCTGACTGAATCCTTCAAACAGAAGGGCTACAACCCCAAAATAATCTCCAAGAATATTGCCTCCTCCCTCAAAACACCCAGGGAGAATCTGCTACAGTACAAAAAGAAAAAATCCACAGACAGAATCCCGCTTGTAGTGACATACAATCCAGAGCTGGAAAAACTGAGGAAAATCATAAGAGATCTACAACCTATACTCCAGGAGGATGAATTACTGAAAGAGATATTCCCATCCCCACCAGTACTGGCCTTCCGACAGCCACCCAATTTAAAACACAAGCTAATCAGAAGTAAACTTCCTTCACAGACTGAAAAGGAACAGAAGGGCACACTTCCCTGTAATTTATCCAGTTGCAAACTATGCCAAAATATTTCACAGGACCCCAAAGTCATCCACAAAGGAAAGATATTCAACATAAAGGGATCTTTCACTTGCTCATCTTCCAATGTGGTATATATCATTCAGTGTAAAAAATGTAATGAAGGATGCTATATTGGAGAAACAGGCCAGATGCTTAAGACAAGATTCAATTTACATAGACATCATATGAACAATACTGGTGCCAGCAGGGTTCCCACGCCTGTTGGTCAACATTTTGCAGGACCAGGACACTGTACCAGTGATTTCACAGTGAGAATCCTCAAAGGTAACTTTAAAACCATACAAGAACGTAAGACCTTTGAAGTCAGAATGATTGAATATTTTAACACCCAACAGAAAGGACTTAACAAGGATCTGGGGTTCCTAGCCCATTATAACCCATAAAGCTGTATGTCTCTGTTGATCACCCTCCCCTCACCTATCCACACCCACCCTGTTAGAATATCAATGATATGCTTTGATGTCCCCATGCATACTTCCTACCCACTCCCCTCCTCCCACCCTGTCAGACTGTCATAGTAATGCTTGAATGTTTTCACTTATATACACTGTCAGCTAGCACATTTGCTTATTTCCGATCTGAGGAAGAAGGGCAACCTTCGAAAGCTAATCAAGAAATGTATTAAGTTATGTCCAATAAAAAAGGTATCATCTTATTTTCTTTTCCATGTTTTATTTTGTTTGATTTCTATTGATAAGCTTAAGAGTGGACTAACACGGCTACCACACTCCTCTACTTTCAACACTAAAATAACCAACTAAGCCTCTGTATTAAGAAGGATCTGAAACCATATTGTGTATCATGCAAACACTGAAATTTATGTAGAAAAGACATTGTTTGAGTTGCTACCAAAGATTCAATAAGTTTGGCCATCCATGGTATACTTGCTATAGGACGAAAATTAGAGTGACCTATTAGATCTGCTCCCTTCGATTTTGGAATTGGTGTTAAAATTATTTTTCCTAACAAAGAGGGAAACAAACCTTCCCTAAGCAATATATTAACAAAAATTGTCAACCAAGTTATAACTTACCCCCGATGTTGCAATCCTCCAACTTTTGCCAGCACAGTGTTGGCTTTCAAAGCAGCCTCCCCTCCTGCTAGCCCCGGAAACTTTCCCTCTGCGCAACTTCCTTTTCCTATGTGGGCAGGGTACGGCAGAGGGAAAGCTTCCGGGGCTGGCAGGAGGCAAGGCTGCTTTTATTTCCAACGCTGCAGTGCGCTGCTATAGTTGGAGGTTTGCAGTGTCAGGGGCGGGAACAGAAAGGAAAGAGATGCCAGACCATGAAAGAAGGGAAGGGAGAGAGATACTGGACCATGGGGGGAGGAGTGTGTGCATGATGTCTCATACCTGAGCCAGCTATGGGGGGGCCTGAGCCAGGAATGAGGGGGCTTGGGTCCCTAAGGCCCTATGTAGCTACGCCCCTTCTATTGCTGCAGTGTGGCTGTTAATTCTGACAGCACACACTTTTTTAAACAGTGGTAATTGGCATGCCATTAATTTACCGCACTAAAGAGCAAAAATTGTGTGTTCAGCTTGTGTTAGAAGTTGTACGTTAAACCACCAGATAATGGCTCTGTCACAAGCTTTCCCCATTGGCCCCCTCGAGACAGAAAAAATACCTAATGCACCTGATTAAAGTTACCTTGAATTTGTGAGCAAGGTATGAGCTAAATCCTGCTCCCAATTTATGCATCCAAAGGATAATTTTAACTTGTAATCTTGTGTTTAAAATACTGAATAAGTCTTTCACAGATGTTGGCTACATTCATGGTCAGGATGTGATTGGACAACTAGACATTATCTGCAAATGTCTCTAGTGTTCAGCACTGAGGTTTATTTCTTAGAAAAACAAGCAATCTGGATTCAATTTGGCAAAAGCACTATTGCTGATTTAACAGGAAAAGATGCCTTCGCTAGCACATAACCCCAAACAGAGAAAAAGATCATTCTTAAATCTCAGATTTTCATGGCTATGACATCAATGCTCCAATTATTTTATATTCAAAGCAGTTAACATTTTCCCCTAAAAACAATTCCAGTAATATTATACAATAACATCAACAATGCTCCCAAAAAATGCCATTAGCAACTGTTTTCAATGAAAATGTATTGCAACTTATAATTATATACCTAGTTTAAAGCACCAAACAACTTTTCTTTATTGCCTTTAAGACTGTTTAAAATTGTATCAGAAAAAAACTTAAGAATGCATAAAAAATGATGGCTGTTGCAGCACACATATACTACCACAAAATGGAATCCAGAATGTGGCCTTTTCCTTTGGATACACAGTATAGGCATGGTAAGATCGAGGCATAGGCAAACTAGGTGCATGCCTAGGACCCAAATGGTTACAAGGGGCCCTCCCAGAAGTGCTAATTCAATGACTGCCAAGGCAGATTTTTGTTCTGGAAAGTCAACTACTGGATGAAAAAAAGAGTGTGTGGTTGGGGTAGGGGGAGAGGACCAGAGCTACCACTGCCCTCAGAGATATGTCTGTTATCTCCTATCTTGAATGTATTGTCCTTCAATTGGCAGGAGGTGTTGGGCAGCAGTGCTTTTACTTGCTGCTTCCTCTTTCGCAAGTGTTCCCCTGTAGTCAAAACTATGTGGGATCCCATTTGTGGGAATATTAAAATATATTTATATTATCCTGAAGGGCTTAATGCTCTTTTAGCCTAAGATCAACCAATAGATTAAGCCTGCACTGATTTGTTTTTGACATTCCTATGCACTATCCATGCCATGCTGCCCACCCCATTCACAGACCTCAGATATCAGGGCCAGTCTTAAGCAGGGGCAACAGGGGTGGTCGCACAGGGCCTTGTGCTCCCAAGGGCCCCATGGCAGCCTTAGCATTTCCCTCCCGCTCCCTGCTTCAGCTATCATTGCCGCCTCCTGTTCTCAATCTTACTGCCTTGGTCAGCTCTCTCCTACTCCCATTCAGCTCACGGAGAGGGCGGTTAATACCTGGAATGCCCTCCCAAGGGAGGTGGTGGGGAAAAAAAACTGTGGCAGAATTAAAAAAGGCAGACTTCAAATAAACACAGAGGATCTCTAATTAGAAAATTAATGATATAATAAAACTTAAAGGGTTGCATATGTGTTTGCATGTCAAGTGGTGCTTAGATGGTGACTCTGGCTGCATCAACTAAGGCCGGTGTTGGACTGGCTTGTACGGTCTGAGTCCCACATATAGCAATCTGGTTTAGGACGGGTTGGAAAGAGCTTCAACGGAAACTCCAGTAATTTGGAGTTTGCATCGAAGCCGGGCAGACTTTTACAGTCTTTGTCCCGCAAATGACAACACAGATTTGGATAGTCTGGAGTGGGCTTTGACGGCAACTCCAGTAGTTGGAACATAAGGACAGGGCTGGGCGGACTTCTATGTCCCAGAAACACCAAAGAAAGACCATGATCAAGAATATAATATCACATTCATTGTTGATTTAAATCTGATGGGCAGACTGGATGGACCATTCAGGTCTTTCTTTACCGTCACTTACTATGTTACTATCCAGCTTATTTTCGAAAGAAAGACGCCCATATTGCGACCCAAATCGGGAGATGGGCATCTTTCTCCCGTGGGCGAACAAATCGGTATAATCAAAAGCCGATTTTGGTCGTCTTCAACTGCACTCCATCGCAGGAACAAACAAAGTTGACGGGGGCGTGTTGGAGGTGTGGTGAAGGCGGGACTGGGGCGTGGTTATTGGCCAAGGAGAGATGGGCTTCTTTAGCTGATAATCGAAACAAGAAAGGCGTTTTTGATAAGAATTTGGTCCGCTTTATTTGGACCCTTTTTTTTCAGGTCCAAGTCCCAAAAAAGTGCTCCAACTGACCAGATGACCACTGGAGGGAATCGGGGATGACCTCCCCTGACTCCCCCAGTGGTCACTAACCCCCTCCCACCAAAAAAACCCCACTTTACAAACTTTTTTTTCTAGCCTCTATGCCAGCCTCAAATGCCGTACCCACCTCCATGACAGCAGAATTTGTTCTATCCTCTGACAGCCTTTCCCTGGTTCTGATGTGGCTTTCGGGTGAGTGTGACACCTTTTCTGTTATGCGCACTGCAGAGTCACATCAGCAATGCATTGTGGTGGGTGTAGGGTATTGGGCTCCGTGATTCCACTAGCTTGTGTTACATGCTCACGATGTTGGTAGTTGGTAGGCTCTACTCCCATGGTGCTTTTCCCTCTGCTTACTGGGTCAGAGTGTGCCCTGTTTTGTTTCCGGTAGTCCATGAGGAAGTGGCCATTTTTGTAAGCCAGTTTTAGATCCCTTTCACGTGTTAGCAACATTACAGAACTTAGTTCTTCCCTTGAATGTTGCTGAAAGAGGGCATTGTACAGCATTCTGCCAGCTCTGACCTACTGCTAATCTCAGTACCAGGGAGACTCTTTGCCAGTGAGGCACAACCTCTGATCTGCAGTTAACCGTGAGTAAACGTGCTTATTCCAATAAAGGACGTTTTCGGAGACATTAGTCTTCAGGTGTCAACTGGTGTGCCAAGGTTATACAGCAGCAACAAGTCCTAGAGGCCTGAGTGTATGCAGGTCCCTGGAGCACTTTTAGTGGGTGCCGCAGTGCACTTTAGGCAGGCGGACCCAGGCCCATTCTCCCTAGCTGTAACACTTGTGCTGGTAAATGGGAGGCCTCCAAAACCCACTGTACCCACATGTAGGTGCCCCCTTCACCCCTAAGAGCTATGATAGTGTTGTACATTTGTGGGTAGTGGGTTTTGGGGGAGGGGGGTTGGTGGCTTAGCACCCGTGGTAAGGGAGCTATGCATGTGGGAGCATTGTCTGAAGTCCACCGCACTGACCTCTAGGGTGTCCAGTTGGTGTCCTGGCATGTCAGGGGGGCGAGTGTACTACAAATCCTGGCCCTTCCCACGACCAAATGGCTTGGATTGGGATGTTTTTGAGCTGGGCATTTTTAGTTTCCATTATCGCTAAAACAAACAAACGCCCAGCTCGGAAACGACGAAATCCATGGCATTTTGGTCCGTACAAACCGCATTTTCAAAACGGAAGATGGACGCCCATTTTTTTCTAAAATACGGTCTGTCCCACCCCTTCACGTACCCATTCTCGGACATAGACGCACATGGAGATGGGCGTTCGCGTTCGATTATGCCCCTCCACGTAAGTCACTTAACCATCCACTGAACCATGCACAAAATAAGTACCTGTACATAATATATAAACCACTGTGATTATAACCAAAGAAAGGCAATATATCAAGTCCCCATCCCCTTTCCCTAAAGTATGTAAATGTAATACCCAAAATCTAATGGCTCCCAAAGAAGCAGGTTGTGAAACAGAAGCTGAAAGCAAATGAGTTATGCTGCCATTTTTCCAGTATTTGAATTTGGTTTTTGACTTTTAAAGAGAGCATCCAAAAATATAAAATATAAATAAAAAAAAGAGGTTTTTCTGACTAGTGACGAGGTGGCTTAACACTTTGACTAAAGTTCTATGTGCATATAAAGCCGTTAAGCAATGAAGCTTCTGAAACATTTTCCTCTTATGTTTTGGTAAATTATAGAATCAAAACAGTGCTATATTCTATATTCTTGTCACAGTAAGGATTGTGAATGTAATACCCAAACAGTTTTTGAGTACAAAGTAAATTCACTTTGATAGAATTCACGTCTAGTGATAACCTGCTATGTTACGCGAAATGTGCATGTTACTAAAACAAATGCAAACTTGGGAAAGAGACAGAAAAAAGCTCTGCAATTGATTCAAGTCAGTAGGTGCTAATTCTAGTTTTAAAAAATATAGAAATCTGAATGTTTTATCCAGTGCGTTTTTTCTAGCAAAAAAGGTGCCGGTACTCAAATGCTAGGCCACCCTTCAGGGGTGGGGTGATCTCTGGGTGACCCACCCCACAGTAGCCACGCCCCCTGCAACCAGTCACAGAATCTATGACAAGGCAGACTTGGTGTGTAGAGCCTGAGCTCTTTCATTAAAACTTGGGGTCCATGGGTCAATTTTAGCAGACAATGGAAAAGGTGCCAGTACTGAGTACCCCCAAGTACCCCCTCAAAAAAAGCCCTGGTTTTATCACAAAAATGTCCCAAATTTTATTTTCAGGGGGCTTGTTACTTAGACTTTGTAGAATGACTTTATTCCATGACTTAAGAACATAAGAATAGCCATACTGGGTCAGACCAATGGTCCATCTAGCTCGATTTTCTGCTTCCAACAGTGGACAATCACAATGAAACAGATATCCAAAGTCAAAACTATGCTGCATGCTATTGGGAGAAGGCATGATCTAGTTATAGAGGCTTAGGACCCTACATTTTCATCTCAGGGCTTTCCAATTTCCCCAGCCCAGTGACAAGTCAGCACAGGTTTCTTTGGCTGGTGGGGATGCCAAATCTCCATCAGCAAAAAAGATGCAGGAGCTCCTTTCTACCTTCCCTGATATTCGGCTGGCATTGCATACACATTAAACCCTCATAGGCAGCATGCCTCATTCATGATCTCATTCGTGATCTTGGATGGTATGACACCTCCAAGGCTTCAACACGCATGCCGTGTCATTCAAACATCAGGAAGTCAGAGTGGCAGTAAGCGATGTTGGAAGTGAGTGAGAAATGCTGGCAGTGACTAGGGAAAGAAGGAAAGGCTGGAGTAAATTCTCTGGATGGAGGGAGAGGGCAGACAAGGAGAAAAAGGAAAAGGCAGGAAGCAAATGCTGAAGTATGTGTGGGAGGGGTGTAAGATGAGGAAAGGATGCTTTCGATTTTGAATTTGACATCTTGTGCCCCTCCATTTTAACCTTGGACCCTCTAAAAAATCAGTTCTCACTACTCCATTAATTTAGTAGCTGTGCTTGGCATGAGTTCAAAACTCTCTTCTTTCACCAATTCTCATTATGATCTGGGGCGAGTCAGCTTGTCTCCTCATGCCTCTGGATTCAAAATACCTGGCTCTGACCTTGTTTGGCTAAAACTGCTATATAACTCCATAAAAAACAAAAATGAGTTTAATAGTTATCGAATGTCAGTTCTTATTTTACTACTCTCTTACCTCGGCAAATTCTTCAACATTAATGTGGATTTCATATCCTAAAAAAATAAAATTCAACCATGCTGTGAATATTTCCATCCAAAGTCCATAATAATGAGCAAAGAAGCCCATACAATTTTGAGCAAAATATCCGATAAAGGTTTATCTGAAGAAAAAGAAGCCACTAAAATATTCCTGTTTATTGGCGTGGAAAAAGAGATTAATCAATTCTATGTAAATTCATCCTAGGAAATTATTTTCCCTTATCTTCAAGCTTAACTGCGTCCCAAAAAGTCTACATTGTTTTCACTTCTCATTCAAACTGCTTTGTAGATTGTGAATTAACTGACAAGTCTAGGAATGTCTGTCTGACTTTCTGGGTGAATGACTCAGTTTTTGTTTTTCTTGGATTTGTGTTTTGCCTCAGGAGAGAGCAGTGCTGGTATTTCATAGATTTGAATACAAAGTTAACATTCCCTGGTTTTTATAATAATGTAATCTGGACATATAATTCTACAATCAATTCTTTAACTTAACATGTCCGTCCTCACAGAGCTATAACTTTCCCACTATCACCATGCTCCATATTCCTTAATAGCATAGGCATTAATGCCAGCAGTTCTCCTGGGTAATTAGTGAAAGTCCTCATAGCTCGTGTTTTGGAGGCAAATGACGGCTGTAGATTGAAATCAGATTTGTTCATACATTGCCACCATAATTCAAGCAGAACTGGGCCACTGTGTTCCATATTTATAGGTTGTTTAAAAGGCCCAGTTAACCAATGAACTAAAAGCAGGGGAAATTCTATGCAAAAATAAAATAAAATTCTGCACAGATATTGTGAACATTCTGAAAAATTCTACATTTTTAATTTGTATATTTTTGTGTGTCTGTGTATAGAAGAACCTCAGACACTTTTATTAGACAATGGGAATTTATTGCATCTTCCTCATCACCTAGGCTGTGGGAGATGGAGAATGGATATACATCCCAGAGTACTGATAGAATTGAGACATGGACTTGAGACACTATTGCTAGTAATATGTAATTTATCTTAAAAATCAAGCATGGAACCAGATGATCGGAGGGTGGCCAATGTAACACCTATATTTAAAAAGGGTTTATCGTTTATTACTTTTATACTGCTACATATTGCAAGCAAGTCAAAGCGGTTGACAAGTTAAAAATTAACAAATTACAAAAAATCAGGAAGAACAAATCCAACAAACCAAGTTAAATCATAAACTCACTATAATAAACTTGGGTTCAAAATAATTTATCTTTTTTTATATATGCACATTAAAATGCTATAAATATTATAAAGTGTTTTAAATGTGCTCAGACCACACCGTTTACACCCATTATATCCCCAAGAGGAATATGTGGTGGTGTCACAATGGAATCATCATTGCACACATGATGTTCCGCCTCCTAATATTTGTGTATTGTGATGGCAAGATTGGAATGGATGAATGACATGTGATTTTAATGAAGCACAAGCACAATATACCCCAAGGGAAGTGAAATAACTGTGTGAATATATGTGTATATCGCATTGTGGGTTGGTTTATGTAAGATATGTGGGGGAAGTGAGATCAGTGTGTCATGAATTAACATATACCTCCTTTAGGTTCAAACAAATGTTGTATTGTATGTTCTATTATCTATGTATCGGATGGTAATATGGAATGCACCATAATGTATGGGCGGAGGTTTGAGCTCAAGCCTAACAGTATTTAATGTGAGTAGTTTATGACCTATACATATTTATTATAGATATATGCATACACTGGTGAAGATCTACTTAGGCTCAGCTGTATGTACATACACAAATATTAGGAGGCGGAACATCGTATGTGCAATGATGGTTCCATTGTGACACCACCACATATTCCTCTTGGGGATAAAATGGATGTAAACGGTATGGTCTGAGCACATTTAAAACACTTTATAATATTTATAGCATTTTAAAGTGCATATATAAAAAAAGATAAATTATTTTGAACCCAAGTTTATTATAGTGAAGTTAAAAATTAAAACACATAGAGGAAAAGAACTCCGTATTTACAGGAAAGAACTCATCAGCATGGTTCTAGAGGTGATCTGGGAAATTATAGGCCAGTGAGCCTGACATCGGTGCCGGGTAAAATGTTAGAGACTATTATAAAGAACAAAATTGCAGAGCATATACATAAATGTAATCCCCTACTTTATTGGGGATTACTAACCTGGTGAGAAACCCCTCCCAGAGTCACTGGGGAGAGAGAGAGTGAACGAGGAGCCCAGAACCCAAGGCGGAGTGTAGTGCACTGGTTACATCAGAGACCAATATGCCAGATAGCCACAAAGACAGGTGGGTAGACAATGACAGACCATGGAAGAAGCGTGGGGGGGGGGGGGCACAGTGACAGGAGCACAGGTGTGGAGGGCACATATACACACTTGGTTTGGTGATGGGACAAGTTGGAGGAGGGCAGAAGGCACAAAAAGGTGACAATTACAGAGACTGTCCTACCACCTACCTGAGTGAATCCCAACCTGCCCACTAACTACTACTCCCTGCTAAATTTTGGGTAATGGCCCCTGACAACCAGTCTTCCACTATGTCTTCTGGTGTGCCTTCTCACCCATTCCACCACCTATCTGTGAACCCACTTAAATTTTAAGCTCTATGGTTTAAAAACTTATTGTAAATCACCTGGTTCTATGTAAAGGCCAAAAATATTTATCCAGGTAAACCACAAAAATTAGTGTTTCATAAAATGATCCCCAAATAGTGCAACATCACAAAAGGCATTACTGAGAAAAAAGAGTCAATGTAGAGACCATACTATTAATTGCAGTATATTACTGGCAATGCAGTTTTTGTAACGCAAGGCTACAATTTGTATTTTGTAATCTAAACTCCAAATATATAATAAAACAACAATTTGTTCTTCTGCAGTTAAAAATCATTTGGAATATGACTTGTATTCTCCTTTCAGCTGTTTGCTTATTCTGGAATTTGACAGTCTTGTTTTAGTGAAAGTC
The DNA here is from genome assembly GCF_901765095.1 of Microcaecilia unicolor. NCBI lineage: Eukaryota > Metazoa > Chordata > Amphibia > Gymnophiona > Siphonopidae > Microcaecilia > Microcaecilia unicolor. The sequence continues at coordinate 497,323,524 of NC_044032.1, forward strand.
AATCTTTGAAAAACATTACTTGACTTGCATTTGGATGTGACCACAGCTGCATACAGGCTCTGAGTGGTGCCAAAACCCCATTTGCAGGACCTGCTGATTATGGTCATGTTGGTTCCAGTGCAAGATAACATAACATTCAAGGATCCCATTTTGATGGGAATGACTTAAATCTGTACAGTATGAACCCCTCAATTGCACAAATGATATGCTATGGCAGGGGTACTCAAACTTGTCCTAGGGGTCTACAGGTCAGTTAGATTTTCTGGATATCCCTAATGAATATGCATCTCTTGCCCACGTGAGAAATTTCTTCAAATAAATAAAGATTTGTTGAAAGGTCCAAAGATTAAAGGATAAGTTACTGGGGAAAGTGAAGGTAATGAATATGCATGAGAGAGATTTGCATAGAATGGAGGGGATCTTTCTCATGCATATTTATTACCATATCATGTGACTAATACTCTGTTAACGCACATTTCCTATATCTAATAAAACATACATACAATGCCAATTGTGTTATTACAAAATTACAAAAACTGAAATTAAAATGACATTGATGATATTCCTTCTTGAAAACCTCACCAGACACAAAAAAGGAAACTAATGTCCTTCTATAAGCTACTGCTATTGAACTTCTAACACCAATTAACGTCAGTTGTGTATTTCCAGCATATATCTTGTAACTCCTCTTGCAACTGTCCTAGTCATGTTGCCTTGATACTTTTAAATCCAACGTCAGAGAGGTATCACAACTTTCTTTGTGGAGCAGAATATCAAAATGGCATACAGGCAATAAGCAGGGACTGTCCTTCTTTGTTAAACTGTACAGTGCTGTGTAACCCTAGTAGCGCTGTAGAAATGTTAAGTAGTAGTAGTAAGTTCACTGGTTTCATTTTATCAATCTTCTGTCTCATTTCTGGTCCCAACAAGTTCAACAGCAGTAGCTTGTAGAAGGACATTAGTTTCCTTTTTTTGTGTCTGGTGAGGTTTTCAAGAAGGAATATCATCAATGTCATTTTAATTTCAGTTTATGTAATGAGCAGGAACTGTCTTTCTTCTATGTTTGTGCAGCGCACGCTTTGTAGCACTATATAAATGCTAAATAGTAGTAGTAATTGAATATTTAGCCCAGTCAGTGGTATTAAATGCATATTTTGTTTTTGTTACATTTGTACGCTGCGCTTTCCCACTCATGGCAGGCTCAATGCGGCTTACATGGGGCAATGGAGGGTTAAGTGACTTGCCCAGAGTCACAAGGAGCTGCCTGTGCTGGGAATTGAACTCAGCTCCTCAGTTCCCCAGAACCAAAGTCCACCACCCTAACCACTAGGCCACTCCTCCACTCCATTCCTTCTTGAAAACCTAAATTTATTAGGGATATCTGGAAAATCCCACTGGTCTGTGGACCCCAGGACAGGTTTCGGTAGTCCTGTGCTATGGGTTCAATCAGCAACTTGTTGCTCTGCATTTGGAGTCATCTGAGGGTGGTAGTGCTCCTCATGAAGCACATTCTTTCTAGAAGGCAAGGAAGACACCTAAAAGGTTCCAGAGGGAGCCCTCATTTCAATCTTTGTCCACAGGAAAATGCTCTCTTCTTTAGTCCACATGTATGCAGAAGGGTAGGTGAGGAGGAGAAGACGCTAGGCTTAGTAAAGGACTACTGGAGCAGAAGCTGTAATTGACAGACAGTTATATCTCTCTGAGCCTCAGGCCCTCAGTCATTCAATCATAATCTGCTTTATGTCTGGCAGTGCAAGACACTTGATGACATTGATAGAGACTGATTATTCTCTGTCAACTAGTCACCAGCAAAGCAGTGCAAGACAGACTAAACATGGTGTTCTGTGGTGCACTAGCAGCAAGTAAAAAAAAAAAATAACAACTGTACTTAAAAAAAATAATTTAGACTGCTGAGAAAAAAAGGAAAAAACAAACAATAGAATTGAATAGTGCACTTGTACAAAGAGCATCAATGCAGCATAATTTCCAAAAATTAATTAATAAAATTTCCACAGCCACAGCATAGAAAAAATGCCTGTGAAAACAGAACTGTTAGGGGCCCTTTTACTAAGCGGCAGTAAGCACTAATGCGTGCTTACCGCATGCTAAAAGGCACTACCACAGGACATGCTCAAGCATTCTGCTGTAGTTCTGGGATCAGCGTAGACCAATCCCATGGGGGCATGTTTGGGGGCAGAGAGTAGATGTGCCCTGCACTAATCAGTTAGCGCAAGCAAATTGACGCTTGCTGCCGATTAGAGCGGGGCTAGCATGTGAGCCCTTGCCCGCCTCCAAAATAGGTGACGGTAAGGGCTTCCTCGCTAATTGGGAAATTAGTGTGTGGCTGTTAATGGAAAAAAAAAGTTGTGGCCATTTTACAGTTGCACTAAACCCATGGGAACCCCACACGCTAAAATTAGCACAGACCACATTTTAGGGCACTTTTGTAAAAGGGCCCCTTAATGTGTTCTGGCAAGAATGCTATTTTTTCAATTATTTATTTAACTTTGAAAAAAAAAAAAAGATTGAAATGTTATTTTGAACAGGCAACTTTTCAACAGCATGCAGGAGTTAGTAAATCTTCTCAGAGGTAAGGGTCTGTTTAGGTTACTCTAATTTAGAAAGTGTCACTGGGTAAATATTTATTTTTAAAGCCATTCTAAATAACACCATTCTCAAAATTTCCATCATTCAATTCAGCAAAGTAACATTTTAGCACTACAGTAAACAGAGTTTAGATTTGTTCTCCACTGCTGTCATTTTCTGTTTCAGTTCAAAGCCTCCGACTTCAATCCTTCCACTACCCACTGTGCTTAAGTTGATGAGATATTTCTGAATCTGGCAGTGAGTCCACAAAATATCACACCCTAACAATTTATGTAGGCACACATAAATTATAAAGGAAATGAATTACTACTAATCATTTCTATAGTGCTACTAGACATATGTAGCACTGTACACATTATATGCAGGTACTTTCTCTGTCCCTAGAGGGCTCACAATCTAAGTTTTTGTACCTAGGACAATGGAGAGTTAAGTAACTTGACCAAGGTCACAAGAAACTGTAGTGGGAATTGAACCTAGGTTGTCAGGATCAAAGCCTGCTGCACTAACCATTAGGCTACTCCACCACTCCAACTGAGTTATGTTCCATAACATTTTGGCTCGAAAACAGAATTCTTCATCAAAGACTACAGTTTTAAGATCAGATAAGACTAGATTTAAATTCACTGCCTTCCTCTTCTGATGCTCCAGTCCCATGGTCTAGAGCCATGTCATGTGGTGCCCTTGAGATTCCCTTACTCAATCACAGTCATATTGTTTAACTCCAGACTCGATGGAACCACATGTATGCTTATAGAAGGCCTATTCAATAGCAAATGTAGACTATTTAATGAAAAAGGTAAAACCATTGGTCACTTGCTTAGTGTATGTAGTAAAACTGCCCAAACTGACTACAAGCAATGTCTTCAATAAATTCGACAGCTAATCACAAAAATATTGTCGCCTTCCTTTCAAATCTACCTCTTCAAAAACTATATGAATAAGTATCACCAAAACTCTACAACTGAACACAAAAGCTACCACTACCCTTTCCTCTTCAAATCTGTCTCTTCAAAAACTCTATGAATAACCACACAAACTATAGATGCCCTCTCCACATTGCACAACACTATTGTAACTCCACCAAAATGTAAAATTGTAAGCCACTTTGAACTGAAATTTGTCTTTGGATAACGGTGGGATACAAGAGTGGATAAATAAATAGTTGCAATGATCTACTGGAGCTTATGCAGCAAGCATGACTTTGAAGTCAACAAACACATGCAATTTCATGGTAATCAAAAACAATGCAGTGATTTTCATTAACATTGCAGTTCCAGGAGACACAAGAATTAAAAACAAAGAACTGGAAAAATTAACAAAGTATCAAGACTTGATAACAGAAATGGCAAAACTCTAATCCATGTTAGGTTGTCCCTATTGCTGGGCAGCCTTAGCCAGTGTTTTGCCAAGGCTGGACAAATTTCTATAAAACCTTAAAATTTCAGATTTGATAACGGCAGAAATATAAAAATCAGTTTTGCTAGGTTCAAGCTACATTTTATGACAATACCTGGATAATTCCAAAGCTTCTAGATGAAGCTTGAATTCTCCAATGGTACCAGACAAATCTTTGTTTGTGTTATGTGCCATGTATAATAATAATAATAAAATACCCAAAATACCACTGTTTTGAAGCAGGTATGGATCATAGATACAACAATATCAGGAGACAGAAAGCAGATCCCAAACGTAGTACAACTGCAGCTTTCCACCAGAGCTACTCAGTTTCAATTTTCAAGTCTTGGTATCTTGAGATCTTCTCCAACTGTTTGTCTTCAACATGACTGTCTCCTGATATTCAGCAAGCACCAGAGAGACAATTCAGATCTGCACCAAGTTGATGAGAAAGAAAGCAGATCCCAAACAAAGTCCTCCAAAGTCAATTTTTTTATTAAAAGCAAGTAGTTGATGTGGTCCACATTTCACTCACTCAGGGCTGCCTCAGGGGTATGAACACAATGGGCGTGTTAAATCATCTACACCAACTGTGACAATGCTCAGTAGCACAGTGCTAGCAGAAACATAAACACTATAAACACTGCTCTGGACAAACTTTATTTGGATAGCATACAATTAAAATGCTGTCTAAATAAAGTTTGTCCACAGCAGTATTTATAGTATTTATGTTGTTGCCAGTACTGTATTACTAAGCACTGTCACAGTTGGTGAAGATATTGTAATCAGCTATGCTCACGCTCGGTTAACAGTGCTTTGCTGGGAGTCTGATGTAACTAGTCGTGGCCAACTCCCAGCTATATTTTAACACTCCCATTGTGTTCATACCCCTGAGGCCCCCCCCTAGTGGGCGAAACGTGGACCACATCAAGTACTTGTTTTAAATAAAGAATTGTCTTATGAAGGACTTTATTTGGGGTCCGCTTTCTTTCACATCATCTTGGTGCAGATCTGAATCACCTTTCTGGTGATTGTTGAATATCAGGAGATAGTCATGTTGAAGACGAACAGTTGGAGAAGATCACGGAATACCAAGACTCGAAAACTAAAGCTGAGCAGCTCTGGTGAAAAGCTGAAGTTGAATCCCTGCAGTAATTAGAACCTTTAAAGAAATATCAAAAGAGCTGGAGCAACATCTGAAAACACTGGAATTGACAAAATCACCATCTGTCAACTACAGAAGACTGTGCTGCTTGAAACTACCTGTGTCCCGTGTCGATACCTCGCTGTATCCTAGGTTCTTGGGAAGGACTCAATATTCAAAGTGCCAAACCACTGTACAATGGTGATAAGTATTCAGGTTGAATGTCCTGGCTTTGAAGAGCTTAAAATCTAAGCATTTATTATGATATTTCTACCCCGCATTTTCCTAAGAAAGTTCAGGTTCAATGCGGCTTACGTAACAAATGCAGGGGGTCTTTTACTAAGGCGTGCTGGCGTTTTTAGCGTGCGCTAAAAATAGGCACGTGCTAAACGCTAAAGATGCCAGTGTATTCCTATGGGAGTCTTTAGGTTTAGCACGCGCCTATTTTTAGCGCATGCTCAAAACGCAAGTGTGCATAAGTAAAAGACCCCCTAAGAAGAACAAGCATTAAAAGACAATTAATATTAACACAAGAATACAACTATTAATTTTTTTTCTTTCCATATTAACTGAACGCAGATCTAAAAAAGTGGACTTTAAGTAAACTTCTAAATGACTTGAGTGTCTGATATAGTTGGGTAATGAGTTCCAGAGCTTGGTACTTTGGTAAGAAAAATTAGTATTATGGATAATTTGGTAGGTTAAGTTTTTACAACTTAGGAAATGTAATGTGAGCTATTCTTTAGATGATGAGGTGGCATTTCATGGTGATAACGTAATGAGATCTATCATGTAAGATGGTAAAATACCATAAAGAACCTGATGAACAAAAACACAGAGCTTAAATGAAATGTTAAACACCAAACTTAGAAATTCATATTAGCTACTACTACTTATCATTTCTATAGTGCTACTAGACGTATGCAGCGCTTTACACTTGAACATAAAGCGACAGTCCCTGCTCGACAGAGCTTACAATCTAATTAGGACAGACAAACAGGACAAATAAGAGATAAGGGAATTACTGAGGTGGGGATGATAAAATAAGGGTACTGAACAAGTGAGTAAGGGTTAGGAGTTAAAAGCAGCATCAAAAAGGTGGGAAGCCTAGATTTGAAAGTGCAACACCCCTCCGTACGAAACTTCATTGGCTCCCTATTAGAGAACAAGTCAACTTTAAGGCCATCACACTAATCCACAAAATGATCCATGGAGTATCACCAAGTTACATGGTCAATCTATTAAACCTTCCGACCAGAAACATGTCTACATCTTCACGATCATACCTTAACCTGCACCTTCCCAATTACAAAGGACTAAAATACAAAACCTACCATGCATCTAACTTCCCCTACCTGGGATCCCAACTCTAGAATGCTCTACCCAGATACATTAGGTCAATTAGTGAATATCTTCCCTTTAGGAAACTATTGAAAACCCATCTATTCAAGCAGGTTTACCCGAACAACTTGACCTATCATAAGCAAACATAAGCAACCCATCTACTTACCGGTTCATCTAGTCATTAATAACAATGACTCAGATATTATCTCCTACCAACCTTCTTACCCTCCATGCTCTTCCTCAACTTCTCCTTTATCGCTCCACCTCATTACCTATCCCTATCCTTTCACTCATACCTCTTTTATCCCATTTACTCCTTGTTCATTGTCCTATCACATACATCCTTGTTGATTTTGATACTACAGATTGTATTCTCTTGTTCCTTTGTGAGCCGCATTGAGCCTCTGATGAGCGGGAAAGCGTGGGGTACAAATGTAATAAATAAATAGATTTGAGGACGGCCAGAGAAGGAGTTTGACGGACCGGCTCAGGAAGTCTATTCCAGGCATATGGTGCAGCAAGATAAAAGGAACGGAGTCTGGAGTTAGCAGTGGAGGAGAAGGGTGCAGATAAGAGAGATTTACCCAGTGAACGGAGTTCCCGGTGAGGAGTATAGGGAGAGATGAGAGTGGAGAGGTACTGAGGAGCTGCAGAGTAAATGCACTTGTAAGTCAGTAAGAGGAGTTTGAACTGTATGCGGAAACATATAGGGAGCCAATGAAGTGACTTGAGGCCGGCCAAAGTTCAAGGGGGCATGTCGGCAGTGTACCAAAGGTGGGACAGGGGCGTGGTTAAGAGATGGCCGGCCACGGCCGATAATGAAAAAAAGAAAGCCGGCTCTGACGAGCATTTGGCTGACTTTACTTGGCCCTTTTTTGTTCTCGACCAAGCCTTGAAAAGGTGCCCGAACTGACCAGATGACCACCGGAGGGAATCGGGGATCACCTCCCGTTACTCCCCTAGTGGTCACCAACCCCCTCCCACACACAAAAACAAATTTAAATACATTTTTTGCCAGCCTCTATGCCAGCCTCAAATGTCATACCCAGCTCCATCACAGCGCTATGCAGGTCCCTGGAGCAGTTTTTAGTGGGTACTGCAGTGCACTTCAGGCAGGCGGACCCAGGCCCACCCCCCCCCCCCTTACCTGTTACACTTGTGGTGGTAAATGGGAGCCCTTCAAAACCCACCATAAACCCACTATACCCACTTCTAGGTGCCCCCTGTTACCCTTTAAGGGCTATGGTAGTGATGTACAGTTGTAGGTAGTGGGTTTGGTGGGGGAGGCTTTGGGGGGCTCAGCACCCAAGGTAAGGGAGCTATGTACCTGGGATCAATTTGTGAAGTCCACAATGAATATACATTAGGTAAATTTCCACATTCATTGTAGAGATCTTGAAATCCCAACTGACTATGGGGTCCTTAAGGTGAAATCTAATGGTCAGTCAGAACTTTAGCACCACTGGAATGCCCCTTTAGATTGGAGCAGTGGTTGCCAACTTTTCCATGGGATATGCAATTATTTGGAATGACATACGAAGCATCAGCATTTCCCAAATTAATTAGTGGGAAAAGAAAATTTGTTTATTTAAATGTTTTGATTGTTTTACAAATAAGCTGCACTGAATTCTGTTAGTATGCACTATTCATGTATAGCACACATTAAGAAGATCATTTTAGAAGCATCTACTTGTAGAAATAGCGGGACTTATATGTGTAGAATGCATACATATATAAATGGTGATTTCAGAGCTGTAATTAACTCTTCTGCATTACCTGCTACTTTAGTAGTTAACATACATTAATGATACCTGTGTTAACTGCAAAGTGCTCCTCACATGCCTTCCCTACCCCTTCCATGTTCCTTCCTCATCTCTTAATATATTGTCATCCCTTTTATCTGTCATATCCTCAGTCTTTCATTTTCCACTGTGACTGTTCCTGATGCCTTGGGGACATCTTCAACTCCTCTCTCTCTCCTTCTCTGTACATATTCAACAGACTGCTAAAACCTGTTGTTTCTTTCTCTATAATATCACCAAAATGTATCCTTTTCCTTCTCAGCACACTACCAGAACCCTTATCCACACTCCTATCACCTCTCACTTAGACTAATGTAACTTGCTTCTCACAGGTCTCCCACTAAGCCATCTCTCTCCCCATCAACCTGTTCAAAATTCTGCTGCACGACTTATATTCCACCAGTGTCACTATGCTCATAGTAGCCCTCTCCTCAAGTCACTTCATTGGCTCCCTATATGTTTCCGCATACAGTTCAAACTCCTCTTACTGACTTACAAGTGCATTTACTCTGCAGCTCCTCAGTACCTCTCCACTCTCATCTCTCCCTATACTCCTCACCGGGAACTCCATTCACTGGGTAAATCTCTCTTATCTGCACCCTTCTCCTCCACTGCTAACTCCAGACTCCGTTCCTTTTATCTTGCTGCACCATATGCCTGGAATAGACTTCCTGAGCCAGTCCATCTCTGGCCGTCTTCAAATCTAAGCTAAATGCCCACCTTTTTGATGCTGCTTTTAACTCCTAACCCTTACTCACTTGTTCAGTACACATGTTTTATCATTCCCTTATCCCTTATTTGTCCGGTTTGTCTGTCCTAAGTAGATTGTACGCTCTGTCGAGCAGGGACATCTCTTCATATCCAGTGTATTTACAGCACTGTGTATGTCTAGTAGCACTATAGAAACGATAAGTAGTAGTAGCAATGCCACTCAGTTCACATACATTTTCCATGACTTTATACCTATTTTACAAAAGGCTTCACATTCTAGGGATGTGTGGCCCCAAATTTTTCATTTCCTGTGTTGAATATGGGAACTTTCATTTTGTTCTTTAGGGTGTTGTTTTGTTTGTTTTTCCATTATGGGAGCAATGTCATCAAGAATGCACAATCTTGCAAATGAGTGCATACTATTTTTCGAGGGTGCACTGCAGTGGCGAAGATACGAGTAGGCCTGGGTGGTAAGGGGTCAACCCAGTTTGGGCTCAGGCCAACCCAAAATTTCATCTCCCTTAGTGTGGCTAGCAGGGATCTCTAAACCCTACCATTGAAAAACCTCCTTCCCACCAAACGAGCTTACTTGCTGGGCAGCTGCCAGCACTGTCCCAAAGCTGCTGCTGCCAGCCACAGGCCTCTCCACCGTACACATGCTCACGTAAGTTTGAAATTGAGCAGAGGCAGAGGCCAGCATCTAGCAACAGCAGTTCAGGGACAGTGTTGGCAATCACCCAAGAAAAGCTCATTTGGCAGGAAGGAGGTCTTCAGCGGGAGGGGCTTGGGGATCCCCGCCAGTACAGGTATTTCATTTACTTTGGGTGGGACGGTGGGGTGCTGGGAGAGGAGGTGAAAATTAAATTTGGGTTTTGCTTTGGGCCGGGTGGGGGGCTGTGGCAGTGGCAGCAGACATGACATTTTTGGCCCATACACTTTGATCTCAGGCCCACCCTAAAGCGCTTGTTTGGTACACTACTGTTGCACTGTTTGCAAAGAGGGCATACTCTTTTCCTATAGCACGGGCATGTGTGTACTATTGGGAAAGAGTGTCCTACTTTGCAAATAATGTGCACTCTTTCAGAACATTGTGCATTATTAGCAACAAATGAAAACCCCCAAAATTTGGGGGGAGGGGTCCTGCTGTTTCAGGAGATAAATGAAACAAAATAAATGAGAAACATCATTTCCCATGTTGTCTCAAATGAATGCACACCCCTACCACACTCAGGGAACCATTTACAAAACACCTTGCACATTTTGAACATCCCCACTTGGATGTTCCTTTCCTTGCCTAGAAGGTCTATGCAAAATTTGGTTTCACATAGTATAGTCCTAATTTAATACGAATCAGAGAAAATATTTCTTCAATCAATATGTAATTAAACTCTGGAATTCGTTGCCAGAGAATGTGGTAAAGGAGGTTAGCTTAGAGGGTTTTTAAAAGGGTCTGGACGGCTTCCTAAAGGAAAAGTCATTAGACCATTATTAAATTGACTTGGGAAAATCCACTGTTTATTTCTGGGATATGCAGCATAAAATGTATTGAGCTTTTTTGGGATCTTGCCAGGTATTTGTGACCTGGATTGGCCACTGTTGGAAACAGGATGCTGGGCTTGATGGGTCTTTGGTCTGTCCCAGTGTGGCAATAATTATGTAATTATATCAGATGCTCTCCAGAGAATCAAATAAATTAGGTTCTGAAGGAGCAAATAAACCCTGTGAAAGCTAATTTCACACCCTATTCACAAAAGCTCGTTTATCTCTTGTGCAGGATACATAAACACAGCCCCACCCTGAGTCCAGCCCTCACTGCATTCAGACTAATATACACAACTTTCTGTGTTAATGGTAACAGACTCCAGCATTACCTTTATTTTGTTTGTCATGTGATTCTGTAAGGAATCTCGTAATCCGATCAGAAGGAATAGCAAAAGAGATTCCTGCTGCGACTTTCAAAGTGTTTATTCCAATCACCTCTCCATCCTACAAAGAGCAGACAGGCGAACATTAACAAACATTTCTGAACCTTAACTGTGTGATACAAAAGTTCAATAAGGTGGCATGCCAATCATAATAACCATTTCACTGCTAAATATGTTGCCTTTTAAGTCCCTTTGCAGCTCAGTTTGAGCTAAATTTCTCTCCCTCTCCCCTTCCCTTGGTTTCCTAATAGATTGCTTCCAGCAGGCTAAGACTGGTAATGAATTACCAACAGCAACAGGCTTCAATCCACTAATCAAATAAACGGCACAGTTCAGCAAATGAGCCAGACAGGCCTGTGAATGAAGCACTGTTTAGTAGCAGATGACCTAATAATGTTCAGTAATGAGCGTCTGAGAGGGTGCTAGCCAGGAGAATGCTCTGACCTGCCTGTCTGTCCAGATTCAAAGTATTTACATGCTCTTTGCCAGCACTGACCTGTGAATTAAAAAACCCACTCTGCAATACTTCAGGATCAGCAGCATAGGCATGGCAATTTTGCATTAGTTCTGAGATAGACCTTATGCCAGGAAAGGTGTGCTCGGAACTAAAATTTCAAGTGGCTTTTGGTGCGTTTAGCTGACGTGCGCCAGAAAATAAAAAATATTTTTCAGGCGTGCCAAAAATGAAATTACAGGAAGGGCCCACGCGGTAGCCATGCGATAACTCCATTTTGGCGTGCATTGGGAGCGCATAGACACGCGTCTTAGTAAAAGGGCCCCTAAGAATGCTCCCCCCCATACATCCCAATGGCTTGTTTTTGTGCGTTTTAACCTTGGACTTTATTCCAAAAATATTCACAAAAGTAAAATGCACTGAGCACAAAATGTCTAGGAAATAGTCATTTTTGAAACAAAAGAAGTTTTCTGGTTTGAAAATCGCTATGTATGTCACTTGATTTTTGGACATTTCAGCAAAACATCCAAAATCGGATTTAGATGTCATATCAAAAATGCCCCTTTAAGTGCAGATATTCAGCTTTAACTGATTAAGTTAAATACAGTCCCATCTTTGGCTGATTTTGCGGTCCTATTTGGCTGACAAACTTAACCAGTTAAGGGCTGATATCAACACTGCTAAGTGCCAACCCCGTCCCCGGACCGCCCACTGAATAACTGATTTCAGCTTAGGTGGTTAATGCTGATATTCAGATGCACTATCTGGTTAATTTTATTTCATTAAAGTATTTATATACCGCTTAGACCTAAGTGGTTTACAGTTTAATTGTACACATACTAGATCTGTCCATAGTGGTGATAGTGGGCTCACAATCTAAGTAGTGCATTGCACTACTGTTGTACCTGGGGCAATACAGGTTAAGTGACTTGCCCAGGGTCACACGGAGCTGCAGAGGGAATTGAACATGGTTCCCCAGGTCTTCAATCCACTGCTGACCATCAGGCAGCAGCAGGAATTGAACCCAGTTCCTCAGGTCTGCAACCTGCAACACTAACCATTATCAGTGGAGAGCCACACACAGGGCAGGAGCCGCTTCTGCCTGGTTAAATTGCTTTGAATATCGACCCCATTATTTCTAATCTTTCAGTCTGTGGACAGTGGCGTACCAAGGGGGGCAGGGGGGCGATCCGCCCCGGGTGCACACCGCTGGGGGGGTGCCGCGCGCCCGTTGGCTCCGAGTCCGCTCATTCCCTCCCTGCTGCTCCCTCTGCGCGGAACAAGTTACTTCCTGTTCCGGGGCAGAGGGAGCAGCAGCCAGGGAACAAGCGGACTCGGAGCCAACAGGCACGCGGCACCCCCCCCCCCCCTCCAGCAGGTAAAAATGCACCTGGGGGGTGCAATTTCGCCGGGGGGGGGGGTGCATCGGCGATCTGCCCCGGGTGTCAGCCAGCCTAGGAACGCCACTGTCTGTGGAATCCATAATAATGTAAATGGCACTTACCAAATTAACTAACGGGCCTCCAGAGTTTCCATACTGTAAACAGAATACAAAAATCAACATTTATAATGATGTTTCAAAAAATATATTTTCTTCCTGCAGGGAGCATAAATCAAGATTGTAAGGGATATTTCTTTGAGGAAACTGAAAAGCCCTTTCCAAATATGTGCTATCATGAAACAAACCATTTATATTCATCAGCTAGCTGCCTGAAGTGTAAGTCCATATTTTTACACAAAGGACCTAAAACTGCAGCACTCAGAAATTAAGTGCAATAGTGCAGCTCAGGCCAATGTTCCGAATGGTCTAGTTAGCTCAGTGGATAAAGCTAAAAGAGCCATAGAGATTCAGCATGAGCTTCTGGAATGGGGATATTTGCTGGCTATGATGAAACAGTCCAGAGTTAGCTGCCGCATTAGGAATATCTATAAATTTATGTCACTATTCTAGCACTGTCTTCTCCAGGCTATACAATGGACTGCCTATTAATGTTAATATACAACATTAATTAGATTCTTGATATTCCACCTTTCTGTTGTATATAAGAATGTAAGAATAGCCATACTGGATCAGACTAATGGTCCATCTAGCCTAGTATCCTGTTTCCAACTGTGGCCAAGCCAAGTCACAAGTACCTGGCAGAAACCCAATTAGTAGCACCATTCCATGCTACCAATCCCAGGGTAAGCAGTGGCTTCCCCATGTCCATCTCAATAACAGACTATGGACTTTTCCTTCAGGAACTTGTCCAAACCTTTTTAAAAACCAGATACATTGATCGTCATTACCACATCCTCCGGCAATGACTTCCAGAGCTTAACTATTCTTTGAGTGAAAAAATATTTCCTCCTATTTGTTTTATAAGTATTTCCATGCAATTTCATTGAGTGTCCCATGGTCATACATACATAGTAACATAGTAGATGACGGCAGAAAAAGACCTGCACGGTCCATCCAGTCTGCCCAAGAAATGTGCCACTTTTTTGTGTATACCTTACCTTGATTTGTACCTGTCTTTTTCAGGGCACAGGCCGTACAAGTCTGCCCAGCACTATCTTTGTAATTTTTCAATGAGTGAAAAATCGATTCACCTCTACCCATTCCACACCACTCAGGATTTTGTAACCCTCAAAAACCAATGTGGTTCAAATACATATAAGTACTTTTCCAGCCCTGGTAGGCTCACAATCTATGGTTTATTTGAAAAAGGGGCAATTGTCCTCAATCAGAAAGGTGTCCAGAGTTTATACAAACCTTGAAACCGGGCTTATCAAATAATACCTGTGGTAATTATGTTATGAGCACCTCCCTCAGGGAATATTTCCATTCCACATATAACAGAGCAATATGCCCTCTATGTCTATAATTGTTAATGTTCTGGAGTCCATAAGTGAAGCCTAATTTCAAATATGATGCATTGGGAGATGGTAGTCCCTGTCAATAACAGGATAGGAGGGGTCACCTCTCTAGATTTGGGGAGGGGGTGCTGGGGACCCAGCCTAGCTTGGGTGCTGCATCCTATGTGACCAACCCAACCACCAAGTGCATGATACCGTGTTTCCCCGAATATAAGACACTGTCTTATATTAATTTTTCCTCCCCAAGACCCGCTAGGTCTTATTTTCAGGGGAGGTCTTATTTTTTTTCGGGGCAACATCAGGGTTGCCACCCCCACCCGAGGTCGCCCCTCCACCCGAGGACGCCGGGCCCCCTCTCCACCCGCCCTCCGTCGCTCCCAACCTGAAACGCCTCCTTTCACCTTCCTTCGCAAGTTCGGAGCAAGCAGGCGAGGGCGGGACACGGAAGGAAGGAGTGGCCTGTCCTGCTGCTGCTTGCTCTGAACTTGCGAAGGAAGGTGAAAGGAGGCGTTTCAGGTACCGGTAGTTCCGGGAGCGATGGAGGGCGGGTGGAGGTGACCTCGGGTGGGGGGGCGACCTCAGGGGCGGGGCGGCGGCGGCCTTTGTCCAGCTCTCGGCGGCCCTGCTTCAGGTAGGTCTTACTTTCGGGGCAGGCCTTATAATACAACTTTGCAGCAAAACCCCAGAAGGCCTTATTTTCGGAGTAGGTCTTATTTTCGGGGAAACACGGTAGCAGTTGCCTCAAGATGATTAAGTTTGACTATAAAAGGCATATGAAAAGAGGTACTTTAATAACAGAAGCGGGGGGGGGGGGGGGTTGATATACTACCTTTCTGTGGTCACAATCAAATTAGTTTACACGTATTTTGTACCTGGGGCAATGGAGGGTTAAGTGACTTGCTTGGAGTCACAAGGAGCTGCAGTCGGAATCAATCCCAGCTCTGTTGATTTTGTGGTCACTGCTCTAACCATTAAACTACTCCTCCACTCCTGTGATGTCTGTACTTGTTCTCCAAAAGGTTATGTTTTAATAACACAAGATTCTATGTACAATTTCTGTAAGCTATTAAAGTTTGTATGGCCTGTTTCAGAAATAAATATAAAAAAAATGTTTGAAATAAACCAAAGAAAACATCTGAAAATTGGGGAAAAAGCCAAACTCAAAACAAACCAAATATTTTTGGCCTATGCACGTCCCTAATATATTATTTCAACTTACATCATCTTAAAATGCTAGACAATAATTATGCTTTGTGTTCTGAACTGTTTACAAACACCAATACTAGTACATTTTCATGTGTCATTATAAAGTCTGTTTTGTACAGTATAGGACTGGTCCGATTCATTGAAAAACTCCCTAGTTGCAATGGTAGATAATAGAGGGGCCTTTTTACTAAATATTAACACGTACTAACAGACGCTAGCATGTGCTAAGTGCCACATGGCCCATGGGTATAAAATAAGGCATGTAGGCGCTAGTATCGGTCAGCGCACACTAAGCTTCACTAAAAGAGCCCCTAAATGCGAAGAAGCCTATAGGTAATTTACGAAAATTTGGTCATGTTACATTTGCTTTACAAGGTCATCATTGGCTGCCGATTCCTTACTGTATTAAATTTAAAGCATTATTATTAGGTTTCAAGGCTTTCCATCAAGGTACTCCAATCTATTTATCTTCATTAACAATTCCATATTCATCTGTGCGGGTCCTGCAGACCATAAATGATCATCATATGGTCCTACCGGGACCTAGCTTTGCACAACTGGAGACAACTCGTCATAGTGCTTTTTTCTTCATTGTTCTCTATCCTTGGGTTCTCTACCTTTATCTTTATGGGGTGAACTCAGTATAAAGGAATTTAAATCACTGATGAAAGCATGGTTATTAAAGCAGGATTTTACTGGCGACTAGAGAATGACACGGGGACAAAGTTTGTCCCGTTTCTATGGGTTCTGTCTCCATCTCCACCCCATCCCTGCAGGTTTTGTCTTCATTCCCACCCCATCCCCGCAGGCCCTGTCTCCATCCCTGCCCCATTTCCGCAGGTTCTGTCCCCATCCCCGCTCCGTCCCCATGGGCTCTGTCCTCATCTGTAGAAGCCTCAAACAATTATGATTTCATATTTAAATCTTTTTATTAAAGTATAAAAAGGAACAATATGCTGTGCAACTATTGTGTATAAATTATAAATAGAAACAATAATAACAGCGAGCAGTTATAATATCCCTCCTCACCACCCCCCTCTACCCTTCCAACCCCAACAGTAACTGATTTCTACTACCCCAAGGAATCCTAATCCACCCTGTTAAAATGTCCAGGGGTACAAAATACAACCCATTCTGTATGCCCTAGAGGGGAGAAATATGCCCTATGAAGCACTGTTATGATTTTTTAATCTGTGGATGAATAAGAAGCCATCAACAATCTCAGGATTCAGTCTAGCTCTCCTGTCTTCCACAGTCCTTCCTGCAATAGAAGATGTCTTCTTAGAAGATGTGCTGGTTGCAGGATTTACAGGATCCCCCATGCAAATTTTGCTACTTGTGTCCAGCATGTTTGTTTGTTTTTTCAAAAAAAATCAAAATATCGTTGTCTGAATCACTCAAACATAAATAACAATGCAGTTCATTAACAGGCTTCAAAGTAGAATACAACACAGGGACAAAGTTTGTTCCCATCCTTGTGGGCTCTGTCCCCATCCCTGCCCCATCCCCGCAAGTTCTGTCCCCGTCCCCATCCCTGTGGTTACTACGGGTCCCCGTCCCCATGACATTCTCTATTGGTGACTGAGGGGGCTCATTGTGATTTTGGTGCCTGGGAGAGAGAGTGAGAAGAGTGAGAAGGATGATTTTTTTAATTGGTTTAATCTGTTAATGTGCATCCAAACCAAAGTTTCAGCGTGCTTGTCTGACATTGCTGCCTGGATGTCTCAACGCCACCTGAAATTAAATATGACCAAAACCGAGCTTCTCATTTTCCCCCCCCCCAAACCCACCTCCCCGCTCCCCCCGTTTTCTATTTCTGTTGATGGCTCTCTCATTCTCCCTTCTCCTCAGCTCGAAACCTTGGGGTCATCTTTGACTCTTCTCTCTCCTTCTCTGCTCATATCCAGCAGACCGCCAAGACCTGTCGTTTCTTTCTTTACAACATCCGTAAAATCCGCTCCTTTCTTTCCGAGCACTCTACCAAAACCCTCATCCACACCCTTGTCACCTCTCGTTTAGACTACTGCAATCTGCTTCTTGCTGGCCTTCCACTTAGTCACCTCTCCCCTCTCCAGTCGGTTCAAAACTCTGCTGCCCGTCTCATCTTCCGCCAGGGTCGCTTTACTCATACTACCTCTCTCCTCAAGTCGCTTCACTGGCTCCCTATCCGTTTCGCATCCTGTTCAAACTTCTTCTACTAACCTATAAATGTATTCACTCTGCTGCTCCCCAGTATCTCTCCACACTCGTCCTTCCCTACACCCCTTCCCGTGCACTCCGCTCCATGGATAAATCCTTCTTATCTGTTCCCTTCTCCACTACTGCCAACTCCAGACTTCACGCCTTCTGTCTCGCTGCACCCTACGCCTGGAATAAACTTCCTGAGCCCCTACGTCTTGCCCCATCCTTGGCCACCTTTAAATCTAGACTGAAAGCCCACCTCTTTAACATTGCGTTTGACTCGTAACCACTTGTAACCACTCGCCTCCACCTACCCTCCTCTCCTCCTTCCTGTACACATTGATTTGATTACTTTATTTTTTGTCTATTAGATTGTAAGCTCTTTGAGCAGGGACTGTCTTTCTTCTATGTTTGTGCAGCGCTGCGTATGCCTTGTAGCGCTATAGAAATGCTAAATAGTAGTAGTAGTAGTAGTGTGTGTATTACCTTTCCTATCAAATATTGTAGTTCCTTTCTTTTTTATATTTTGTGTTTTTTAACTGCTTTGTTCTCTCCAAAAGTTAAGGTGGTATATCAAGTTTTAAATAAATAAACAAATATAAAATAGGCTTATTTGTATTTGTAAAAGGGCCCCAAAATAAATTACTTTTATACCCACAGAAAATGGAGGAAAAGCATGGTACTTAAGAAACATTAGATTCTTATTCTCAAATATACAGGAAGTTGTAGCAGGTTATTACAACTTCTAGAAATGCTTGCTTATTAGAGAAAACACTGTACTATTAAAATATTACTTACTCTCACCTTCCTAACAGCCAGATGCACTAACTCCACACAAAGAGCCCTTCCCTTACCAATCCCTTAGCGAATCGGTAAAAAACGGGAATGCATGAAGGAAATCGCATGCAAATGAGCTGCTCGCTGTTAGCTCATTTGCACGCGATTTCCTTCCTAAGAAGGGGAAGCGAGTCGGCCAGCTGAGCATGCGCAGAGCAGCCAATCGTTATGCTGGCTGCTCTGCACATGCCAAAGACGGCTTCATACACGTCCTCAGTCTCAAAAAAAAAAGGATGTCCCTGACAAGCACTTGGACATTTTTTTTCTTCAGATTTTGTGATGGGCATCCTTCTCTTGGACGTGTTTTTCTTACGTGCCCGAAATTACAACTGCCGGAGAGAATCGGGATCAGGACGTGCGAGGATGTCCAAATCAAAACTATTTGGATGTCCCTTTCAATTATGCCCCTCCAGGTCTCTCTCAGCCAGTCACAGTGTGTTTGGCTTTCACTGGTGTCAGTTAAACGCGCTGTGATTGGCTGAGAGAGACCTGGAGGGGCATAATTGAAAGGGACATCCAAATAGTTTTGATTTGGGTGTCCTCACATGTCCCGATCCCTGATTCTCTCCGGCGGTGGTCATTTCGGTTCGGGCACCTTAGTCGTAAGAAAAACGCGTCCAAGAGAAGGACACCCGTCACAAAATCTGAAGAAAAAAGACGTCCAAGTGTTCATCAGGGACGTCCTTTTTTTTTTTTTTAGTAAAGGACGTCCAAGTGTTAGGCACTTGAAAGGACGTCCCTGCCGAGCACTTGGACGTTTTCTTTTCTTCCGATTTTTGCGATGGGCATCCTCCTCTGCATGGGTCCCGCTCACAGCAGCCCCAACGAGAGGTGCAGACCTCCCGTTAGGTTTTCCATGGTGCATGGGGTCGGAAATGGTAGTACATCGCATCGCATTCACATTATAATAGTAATTAGCTCATTTGCATTCCGTTTTCGTTAGCTGCTACCGTGACAGGAAAATGGCTCAGAGAACCCTTTTGTGCATGTCCCGGTTTACTACTTGCGTGTGAAACTGGCTAGAACCAGTTTAAAAACCACGTTGCTGGCTCATTACATTTAGTGCATCTGGCCCTAAATGTATCACGGTTATTCTCAAATAATATTCCCTAGTGATTAAAAATGCTTTACTCTCCAACAAATGCCGTTACTCTTCTCCAGTGGGATTCCACTACTGCTTTCTCCACAATGTAAATAAAAGCAATACTTAAAGCAAGGCTTTGAGTTTTTACAAAAATGTCATTTATGATTTAAAATGGGGACGTTCAGAACTGTAATGAATTCAGTCAGGAAACGGATGATGACATAACTGGCGACTGAAGAGGAATTCCATGTGAGTTCAGTATGAGCTACAGCAAGTCAGAAAGCAAAGAATCTGTAGTGCTTCACAGATAACTCTACAATGATGTTATTATGGGAGAATAACCAGACATTATTGCACTCTAACTGACTTATTTGGCTAGCGAACCGGTTATTATCATAATTGTGGTCATTGATATTGTCGCTTGTATCTTGAGCAACACTCATTTTGTGAATTCATTTGTTTTTAGTATAGACTCTTACATTTATAATTGCATCGGTTTGAACGTAGTCCATATCCGAGTCTCTCAAGCCAAGTTCCTTTCCATCTCTCTGTGCAGTGCTGACTATGCCTGTAGTCACCGTGTTCTGCAGTGCAAAAGGACTCCCGATTGCTACCACGAACTCTCCAGGCCGCAGATCAGTGGAGTGTCCTAGTAATAGGACTGGAAGCTTTTTCTAGACAAATAAAAAACACAGAATTATACTTTGGGGAAACAAATAGAACAATGTTTCTCAATCAGTTCAATTAAGAAAGGAGCCCCTGCACCTCTACAGGACCCCAACCAATCCAGTTTTCAGGATAACCACTGTGAATATGCATAAGATAACGCATGCAATAAGTGTGTGTTATTTATATTTTTGTGTTTCTGATTTGGAGGGGGCATGTCAGGGACGAAGAATGGGTGTGGACACGCTATTCAGCTAGCATGTCGACAGTTATGTGCACTCAACTAATTCTAAATAGGAGGCAGTAAATGCTCCCGTATCAATTATTTTCAGATTTTGCACATTAATGTGAACATTAGCACATGACCTGAAAATTAAATACTGGGGAAATGCCCTATTTCCTTTGGGGCCCTTTTATGAAGCGGCGGTAAGCCCAGCTCTCTAAAAGGGAAGTACCACCGGGCTATCGCAACAGCCCAGTCGTAGTTCTCTCCCCTAACGCAAACCATTTCTGGTGCTGCAAAAATATTTCAATTTCTGTAGAGTCAGTGTGTACCCAGCGGTAATCAGACAGAGCCGCTCGCTGTCCAATTACTATCGGGTTAGTGTGGGAGCCCTGAATGCCACCTCAATGGGTGGCGGTAAATGCTCCCCCCCCCCAAAATGTCTGTGCGGCAAGTGAAGCATGTGCCATGTGGCCATTTCTTGAAAAAGCAAAGACCTGCCTTTTACCCGCTGCGGTAAAAGGGGGCCTTGGTGCGCATCAAAAAACACACACCGATGCCAGTGCAGGCCCCCTTTTGTCGCAGATTCATAAAAGGACCCCTGAATGTGCTGAAAATGGGCTTAGTACATGGGAAAGTCCTGAGTTAGCACGCGCTAACTAGTGACCTTTAGTAGACATGACCAAATATCTCAAGCAAATTCAATGTGAGTGTTCTGAAGAGCACCTATGGTTCATGGAGGCTCATAGGATCAGACAGAAAACCAGAGTGTTATGCTCTTATTCAGTATTCACCCCTCAGTGTACACAGGAATATTATGGACAACTACACGGTTAGCGTACACTAATGCTTAGTGCACGCTAAAAATACTAGCGCACCTCTAGTGTGGCTTAATAAATAGTGCCCAAAATTTGTTTCAAACACTATCTGTTGTGTACATATACATTTAAATTTCAAAATGTATTTTTCATTTTGCCACCTCTGTCCCATTAGCAAACAGCTAGTGAGGAAGGGAGGGAACGAACTTCCAATGGATAAAATATTGGGGGTGCTCGAGCACCCACAGCGTCGGCACCTATGACACAGACTACATTGCTGCACACAGTTTGGACAGAGAGAAACTGCTTAGACCAGTGATTCCCAAATCTGTCCTGGGGGAACCCCAGCCAGTCAGGTTTTCAGGATATCCACACTGAATATGCATGAGACAGATCTGCATACCAAGGAGGCAATGTATGCAAATCGATCTTATGAATATTCATTGTGGATATCCTGAAAACCTGACTGGCTGGGGTTCCCCCAGGACAGGTTTGGGAATCACTGGCTTAGGCTATGGATGATGTGACAAGTACCTTTTTCTGGTTATTTCCACCTTGACAAAACTGCTCACAGTCAATCCTCTGTTTAAATGATGTACGATGATTTATGGCTGTAAGGGTCCGGCTCCAGATCCTTGGTATTAATTGATTTTATGAGGTAAATATTTAGTTGGCGGTGGTGAGCATTTTCCTGACCACCACTGGTGTTATCCCGGATATTCAGTACCAGGCCATATCCAGTCTTTGGCACTGAATATCCAGTTTCTACAGCGCTTGCTAGCACATGGCCAATTAAGTCGATATTCAGAAATTAACCAGCCATGAGTTGCTGCATAAAGATAGGACTGTGTTTTATATGGTCCCATTTATGCGGTTACTTTGGCTGGTTAAGTGCTGAATATTGGCTCTTAACCAGTCAATGCCAACTCCTCCACCAGAATGTCCCAAAAATAGCCAGCTTTCACTTAGGCACTAGTCGTTAATTTTCAGCAGCAATAACTAGTTAAGTGCTGCTGAAAATTAGCGGATACCCCCAAACAAACTAAGGGCCCTGTTTACTAAGCCACATTATAGGCGCGTTAATGTTTTTAATGCACGTTAAGCATGTACACGCGTTAACTGTGTACGTGCCTACAATATCCCTATAGGCGCCTACACGGTTAGCATGCACACTAATTGTAGGCTTGTTAAAAACACTAATGCACCTTAGTAAACAGGGCCCTAACTGATCAGGGCCATTTCTGGTCAGTTAAATCATTTTGAATATTCACCAGTATGTTGCTGCGGTTTTCTGGTTCCCCTCCTCTTCATTGGATCTACCTTGCTCCTCTAATTTCACCTGCTCCTTTCATGAACTCAGTGCTTTGCTTGCTGATGTCGCTTTACATCACGGTCCTCTTCTATTGCTTGGAGATTTCAGTGTTTCATGTAGACCATCCTGTATCTCAGTTGAAATTTTGGAGCACCTTAAAGCTTTAGATTTTTCTCTGCACTTAACTGCCCTCGCACATAGAGCAGGATACTGTCTTGATCTTGTCATTACTAGAGATCTATACCTATTCCTGATTCTTTCCAAACTGTTCCAGTTTCCTGATCCAACAACTTTATAATTAATTTATGTTGCTCTCGCTCTCTCTCTCTCTCTGATCTCGTATCTCCTTGCTCTCTGTTTCTTATAAGCATGATTTTCTGGTATTAGAAAAGAGTATTTTTCAGAAAACATGTCTCTCTGTTTTGCCTAGTTTTTCAGACCTAGATCTAGATGATAAGGTTTCTTCCTTCACAACTCATTTAGACAGTATTCTCGATGAACTTCTCCCAATGAGGACAAAGTTGCTCATTCTCAGAAGTCTAATCTCGGTTTACGTGTGAGCTTAGATCTTGAAAATTGTTGCTGCTTAGAGCTGAACATAGATGCAGAAAGACTCATCATAATTGGGATTTCCTGCCAGCCTGAGGGCTCTTCAGCATCAGACAGGCAGCACCGTGGTTTCCACCTAAGTGCATGACATCAGTGGGAAAGATCCTTAGAGGCCTCTGAAAAGGCTGCCTCTAACTCAGGGCAAAATGCATCAACCAAGCGTAAAAGAATCTAAAACGTAAAAGTCCTTACCGAATTTGAAAAAACGAAGAATGCACTAAAAAAACAAGTCGCACATGTTCGGTGTGGTATTGTAAAGTAGAATGCTTTAAAGAATCATTAAACTGGTGTAATTCCCATCGATAATCTGCCCGTAAAGCATGCGCAGAGCAGCCAAGCGTTATGCTGGCTGCTCTGCGCATGCCACAAACGTTAAAAAAAAAACCAAAACAAACACATCCTTTATGGACGGCCTTGCCCCCCCCCCCCCCCCCGCCCCACCCGAGGTCGCCGCTGCTCCCCGCTACCCCCTGCATTAAAAATCAAAACTTAAGGCTGCCCCGGTCCCCCCTCCCTTCCTCTCTTCCTTTCTCTATCTCCCCCCAGCTCCGCCTCCCGCCATCCACGCCCCCCTGCCCCGCCCCCGCCTCCCCCCCTGAGGTCGTCGCCACCGGGCCCCCCTCCCTCTTACCGGGCCCGCGCAGCGCCTCTCACCTCTGTGTGAAGGCGCTGCACGGGCAAGAACAGCTGATGCCTCTTCGCGGAGTCTTCGGGCGTCCCTCCTTTCCTCCTGGGCCCACCCCCGTCTAACATAAGTAACCTACATAAGTTACTTACGTCAAACGAGGGCGGGCCCAGGAGGAAAGGAGGGACATCCTTTCCTCCTGGGCCCGCCCCCGTGTGACCTACATGCTAGACCTACATGCCACGGTTAAAAATTTGTTCGTTAAAGGGTTGTTAAAGGCTCGTTTTGTTTAGTGCATCTGGGCCTCAGTTTGCAAAATTTGCTGTCAGCCTGAGGGCTTTTCAGCATTAGAGAGGCAGCATTATGGTTTCCACCTAAGCACCTGACATCAGTGGGAGAGATACTTATAGACATCAAAAATGCTGCCCCTTCCACGGTATGCAGCCCGCAGATGCATTGCTGTGGGCGCAAGGCCAAAGGGGCACAACACACCCTTTTTGAGCTGTAAGGAGCCAGGAGCAAGAAATTATATCTGTTTACTGTGATGGGGAAAAGAAAAACTAAATGGCATTGGACACTGTCAAGGGTCCTAGTATAGACCAATATTTCTGCCCAACTGCAGTGTTATCTACCCCCAGAAATGTGGATCCTGGAACTCTTTTACCGAAGGAGAATATGTCTATGTCTCAGAAGGCTATGGCCTCTTCAATTGGACATGACAGTAACTTGAGCAAGACCTCTGCATCTCCACAGATGAGCCCTAGTGTTTCTAGAGCTTTTATTCCTCTGTCAATACAGATGTAATCTGGAATAGAAATTGGATTTCTTTCAGCACATAAACTAGTTACTCTAACAGGTAGTCACACAAATTGAGTCTTCAATTCATAAACTGTTCCAAAATTGTGTCAATGAATTCAGGATACTGCTACCAAAAGAGCTGAACATGAGAACTGATTAACTGAAACTGAGTAGTGGGCACACAAGGTTGATTCTTCTATTACTACCTTATAAGCTGCAGTGGTTTCAAATTTTAAAGATGGCAGACTTTTACATGCTCAGTTAGAAGTAATGGAAAATCTTTTGAGGGCAAAGAATCTTAGGTTTTTTAATTTCTCTGTGTCCCATTATCTAGCCCCTCTTGAACATCTGAAAATGTACTTAAATAATATTTTGCAATATCCTCATACAATTATAATATGTCTCTTGAGAATATTTATGTTCCTAGAAGTTCTAGAATTTAAGAGAAGAAGGAGGTATGGATCCAAATAGTTTCTCCTGATAGTTTGGACATCTCACAGTTTCTAGAATCTTCTCAGGATTATATTGCTAAGCGTGACACACTATTGGTTACTTTTCAATCTGAGTCTGAAAAGAAAGCTATTTTGAAACTGTATTTTTCCAAGAAACACGCCTTTTTTGTGGTTAACAAATTACTATTTTCTTAGATGTGGCCAGACAAACCAGATATCGCAGAAAGCAGTTCCTATAGTTAAGGTCTAAAACCTTGGCCATGGGAACTACATACTTTTTCAGATTTCCTTCTGTCTGGTCACTTATAGGAATAATAAGTATGTTTTCTCAGATTCCACTCATTTAGGGGCCCTTTTACTAAGCTGCAGTAAAAAGTGGCCTGAGTTACTGCATCTTTTGGGCACGTGCTGGGCCATTTTTTACTGTTTCTAGGAAAACGGTCTTTTGTTTAAGGGGCACGGTTTCAATATGGTTGAATCTCTTCATAAAGGCGGTTAATACATCCCAATAAATAAATATGCAGTGGATTTGTAAGGTTCTTTATATGGTGAGGTTAATGATGACTCAGCCACAAAAAAGTTCCCTAAATGACCAGATGACCCCCTTACTCCCCCAGTGATCACTGACCCTTTCCCAACCCGCAAAGATGTGAAAGAAACAGTTCATGCCAGCCTCTATGACAGCCTCAGATGTTATAGCCAGACCTATCAGAGCAGCAAACAGGCCCCTGGATTCACCTAGTGGCCGAAACAGTACAATAAGGTGAAAGAGACCCAGGCCAATAATCCAGTCTAACAGTTACACTTGTGGTGGAATGTGTGATCCCTCCAAAACCCACCAAAAACCTGATGTACTCACATTTAGGTGACACCTGCAGCCATAATGGCTATTGTAGTAGTGTACAGTTGGGTACAGTAGGGTTTTGGTGGGTTTTGGAAGGCTCACTATGCAATATAAGGGAGCAATAGTGAGATCTGTACCTGGAAGCTTATATGTGAAGTCCTCGGCACTACCCCCTAGTGTGCCCCACTGCTCTGCTGGGATGTTTGTGTGGCCAGTCTACTAGAAATGCTGGCTCCTCCCTCATCCCAATGGCTTGATTTTGTGCGTTTTTCACTTGGGTGTTTTTTGTTTTTTTTTTTCAAAAATGGACCAAAAGGATAAATGCACAGAGCAAAAAAACATCTTGCATGTGGCCATTTTTGAAAAAGAAAAATAGACGTTTTGAAAATAGGTGTTTCGAAAATGGTGTTAATATACTGATAATAGGTGTTTCGAAAAAAGCTATATTTGCTAATCAGATTCTGGATGTTTTGAGCAAAACATTCGAAGTCTGACTTAGACATTATATTGAAAATGCTCCTTTGTGTCTCCTATATCTGTCTCTTATAGCTTAAAGAAGGAAATGAGAAGTGAGAATGAGTGGAGATGGACAGAGAAGTGGCATCTAAATACCTGCTGCGACTGGAAGCAAGCAGGCTGCTTTAAATCTACTACTACTACTAGGAGTAGCCTAGTGGTTAGGGTGGTGGACTTTGGTCCTGGGGAACTGAGGAACTGAGTTCGATTCCCACTTCAGGCACAGGCAGCTCCTTGTGACTCTGGGCAAGTCACTTAACCCTCCATTGCCCCATGTAAGCCGCATTGAGCCTGCCATGAGTGGGAAAGCGCGGGGTACAAATGTAACAAAAATAAAAATACTACTTAGCATTTCTATAGCGCTGCTAGGGTTACGCAGCGCTGTACAAGTTTAAACATGGAGAAGGACAGTCCCTGCTCGAGAGAGCTTACAATCTAAATACCAACTATGTAGTCAGTGTAGGTATCATGAATGGGGAGGGTGGTTAGGCGCCATAAGCAAGGGAGAAGAGATGTCATCTGGCAAACAGGAAGAATCCCTGGGCAAGGAACCCAGAAAGCCGGCACCAGTGAAGCAAAGTTACAGCCTGAACAAGTTTTGCTTTGGCTTAAGGAAGCCTCTGGCATGGATATTTTACTTCATGTTCCCAGTGGTTTATAGTTTACTTGCCAGACTGCTTGTAGCAACAGATAAGAAATACAGCTGTAATTGCCCTGATTCAGACAGAATTCCTCCTGTACCATTTTCATGTACACAAAGAGAGAGAGAGAGAGAGAGAGACCAGCTGACACACTTACAATGCCATCTGAAATTTAAAAAATTCACATTATACTTGCACTGTTGCAAATAACTGTATTGTAAGCTGGAAATATTCAAAGCAATTTGTTCAAGCAAAAAGCATTTTGCCTATGTAAATCAGCTACCTGAAAATGTCCCACCTTCTGTGTATAAAAAGTATACACATACACAGATAAATTAGGAGGAGAAGACCGCAGTGTACCGGCACTGAAATATTATTTAACACTGTAACAACGCATCATAAAACAGTGTTTCAGAGTTTATAAATGCACAGTAACCTGCACAGAGGCTTATCTAAGGGGTCCTTTTACTAAACTGCATTAGGCGCAGCTTAAAATGGCAAACCATGGGACGTGCTCAGGTGTCCTAAGTCCAAAGCAAGAGTAGAGGATGTCACAAAACACAACCAGCTAATGGGAGGAAGTCAAAGAGTCCTTTATTCAAAGCACCAGAAATTGGACTCAACACAGTCTGTGTTTCAGCGATAATACCACCTGCTTCAGGGGTCACAAAACAACTATATTAATAAAACAAAAAAATAGTTATATGACTTTTCATTTTATTGTTATATCATTCTTTCTTATGTACATATATTTTTTACTTTATGATATTTGCTAATAATTTTTTTGATCCCTGAAGCAGGTAGTTTTACTGCCAAAACACGGATGGTGTCAGGTCCTGTTACTGGTGCTTTGAATAAAGGACTCTGACTTCATCTTGTTGGCTGGTTTTGTTTCGTGGCATCCTCTACTCTTGCTTTGGACTTTGGACTACACGTAGAGGTTTCTACCTATTTCTGTTTTTGGCTGTCCTGTGGTAAGTGCTATTTTAGCATTTTTCAATTTTTGGGGGAGGGGGCAAGTGATGGGGGTTTTCCTGTGCTAATCAGATAGCGCAGCTACATTACTGCATGCTAACTGGTTAGTACAGAAATAGCACCTGAGCCCTTACCACCTACAAAATGAGTATTGGTAAGTGCTCAGGCCGCTTGCTAATGCAACCCTGGTTGATGTGTAAATAAAGTTTATCCTATTTTTTGGCATAATGGTGTTTGCTGCTGTCTTTGCAAATGGCCCTTCTCCACTCCAAGCGGTATCTCTTTCACTCGGAAGCTATGCGGACATGACTCCAAAAAATAAATGTAGAATTCAGACAAAATACCTAAAAAAACGAGACCGGTTTCAGTCTAAGTGGCCTTTTTACTTTAGTGTATTAAGCACTAACACGCACTCGACGCAGCAAAAATAGCCTAACCCAGGACATGCTAAAGCATTTCACATTAGTTTTGGGAAGTGCACGTGCTAAGCACACAGAAATTATTTTATATATATATATTTTTTTTTTATTTATAAAACAACTTGCCAGAAATACAGAGAAAGTAATATATAGGAATTATTTCAGTCAGGTAATTCTATTCTCTTCCTTAGACCACTAAATAGAGAAAGTGAAACAAGACAAGGAGTTAAATTAAACAGTAAACAGAAAACAAAACGTGGTATTAACTTGATTATCCCCAGATATTATTCATCCAATTCATTATTCCACATTGATCATCTGGTTGGCTTCTTCAAGGCCAATACGGTGTTTAGTCAAATCATTTCATTGAAAACATACTTATTGTCCAATATTAGTTAGAAATAATACATCTGATTACATTCTTTCTCTTTTAAAAAACAGAAGTTATTTAACAATACATATACTTAAGTCTCTAATTCAGATCCCACTGATTAAAGTAATCCCAATTTTCACAGGCTTCACTCCTTTTAAAGTAATAATTGAGGAAGTATTTCTGAGATATATATATATTTTTTTTTGTTTGTTTGTTTATTTGTTTGTTTTTTAGAGGGAGCATGTCTGGAGTAGAGAGTGGGCATTCCTGCGCTAACCAGTTAGCGCATCTACATTACTACATTTTAACTGGTTTGAGTACGGTTTACACGGGAGCCCTTTCCACCATCTAAATAGATGGTGGTAAATGCTTCCACAGCAATTTTTTGTAATGGCCACATGCTAATGCTATCATTAGCATAAGGCCCTAATTGAACAAACAGAAAAAAAATCCTTTTTGCCAACCACCTAGAAATGGGCTTAGCACGCAGGAAGAGCCTGCGTAAGGGTGTGCTATGCGCATTTCTTAGTGCAGCTGAATAAAAGGACCCCTAAGTGAAGAACAAGTTACTTACTTTTGGGCTGATCTTTATTGTCGCTATGTCTGATTTCTTGTCAATGTCTTTAATGGTTGCCTCATAGGTATCTCCATTATGAAGCTGCACTTTCAATTGTTGTCGCCCTGATATGGAATTGCTACTGGAGACCACATGAGCATTGGTCACAATTAAACCCAAGTCTGACGCGATGAAGCCTGATCCACTTGATAATGGGACATTTCGACCAAACAAAGGATGTCTGCGTGAAAAACAATCATATTTAAACAGGTTTTCTGAAACTAGAGCAACTACATATCATCACCTACTGTATAAGTCAATTTGTGTTAGGGAAACACCCCCCCCCCCCCCCCCACACACACACACAGTCACATATATATAAAGCTGATCACAACATTATTTTTTTCAAATGCATTGCAAATTTCTCAATTTATATATGATGAAATATGGTAACTAAGACAAAAAGACCTGATAGAAATAAAAGAACCTTGCAAAAGCAACCTGCAAATCTCACATTTAAATGTTGTCCATCACCAAATTAATATATCACATTAGTTTTTATTTCATCAGGCAAGTTATCCCAAATGCAAGAAAATCAGGGGAAAATTCCAAAACAATAAGACTGATAATTAAAATGAGATGTCTAGGTCATCCCTGTCTCAAGGCCATCATGCTAAGCTGAAGGAGACTAAAGTGTTTTTCTTGCCTGCAAGGGATTGACAGAGCTTGGGGATATTGCTGAGAGGATATCCCCTGGAAAGGGGAAAAGACAGCTACTTGTACTGAAGTGAGCCCTGCTGATAGAGGAGCAGTGCTGAGGGATTCGCTATCAGAGGAGGCTTCACCCCCTTGGTGAAGGAGGTTCCATTGACATAGGGAAGGTTAGTCTAAAGATAGATGAGGGAACAAACAATAATTCAGACCATTTTTTTTTCTTTCTGGTTCCTTTATATCTATGAGGATGCATCTCAGGTTCTTGCAGTGTCTGATATAGCTACAATTCAATCATCTGTCTAACAAAGCAATAATGTAATATACTGATAAGCTGGCAAACTACACCATTACCTTAAGAAAAGCTCAATGTGAACCACTGCTGGAGCGATCTTTTCCACCACATCTGCGATGAAGTTGAACTTGTACCTTGGACTGTTGGGCTGTTGGTCACCTGTACTAGCAGAAAGAATTGGGCGTGTTAATAAGAAAAACATTTAAGCTAAACACTATTAAATCAGATAGCTACAAAATTTATAGCAGCACACAGAAACGAAAACTTAGGGGTCCTTTTACTAAGGCATGTAGGTGCCTACGTGCGTCATTTCTAAGGAAACATTAATAAACTGTGTTGATTTTATTATTAATTATTTCTTTGGTCCCAGTTCCTTGGACAAGCCTGGTTTACTTTTCCCACTTCTTTTATCTCTGTCGGCCTACGTACGTCCTACAGTCCAACATGCATCAAATTGGAACTATTGCCTGGCTACCATGTGTCCCAGGTGGTAATTTCATTTTTGACTCGCATACAAAACACACGATAGAAATTTTCTACCAAGTGCTACTTAACTGACAGTAAACGCCAGTGTACGCGTGCTGATGATTACCGTCCGGTTAGCACGTGAGACCTTACTGCCAAGTCAATGGGTGGCAGTAAGGTCTCAGGCCAAAAATGGATGCGTGCACTGGTTTTAATTTTGCCACACGTCCATTTTCGGCCACACACAAAAAAAGGCCTTTTTTTCCAGGTGCACTGAAAAATGGACCTGCAGGCGTGCAAAACATGTGCCTAAACCAGTGCAAGCCATTTTTGTCTAGATCAAAGTTGTCTATAATATATTTCCTCCATATATCATACAATATAGAGCTCATGTTCACCTTCATGATGATATATGGAGGAAATATAGACAACTTTGAAAATCATCAGATGTTCTGAATTTGTATGTTAAAGTCTTCTTGTCATTGGTGTGACCCCTGACGCAGGTGCGGTAGCACCGAAACACACACGGCCCATGTCGGGTCTCTCTTCAATCAAATCTCATTATTAAATGTTTTTTTTGTGTGTGTAAGAACTGTGGGCTAGATGCATCAACCAAACGTTCAAAAATCTAAATCGTAAAAGTGCTTAACGAATTTGAAACAACGAAGAATGCACAAAAAAAACAGCTCAGAAATGTTCGGTGCGGTATTGAAAAGTATCAAGCGTACGTTATCCCCGTTGTTAATATGCTCATTAAGCATGCGCAGAGCAGCCACAAACGTATTAAACCTACGTAGGTTGCTTACGTCAGACTGGGGCGTGCGAGGGGGAGATCCCGACCTGCAAGCCTTTTAGCTGTCTGATCTAGCAGAAGAGTGCAGTTGAAGATAACTCTAAAAAGAACGACCCGACCCTCGTAAATCCCCTTTTGTAACAAAAGACCTCTTTGCAGTTTGTTTACAGTACTGGGAAAATTGACTTTAGGGGATAGAGGGCCAGATGCACAAAACCTAACAAGCCCACAACTTGCGTTTTAAACTGGTTCCAGCCAGTTTAAAACGCAAGTAGTTTACCCGGGGCATGCACTAAGGGCATTTTCCCTGCCACGGTAGCAGGTAACGAAAATGGAATGCAAATGATTCAAAAGCTATTATAATGAGCTGCACTACCGTTGCAGCCCATTATAATGAGATGCACTACCGTTTTTCCGATTCCCTTACCGTAGGAACCCTAACGGGAGGTCTGCACCTCTCGTTAGGGCTCCTGTGAGGGAATCGGAAAGGAAAAGGGCCCCCCAAAAAAGGTAAAAAAGAAAAAAAAAGCAGGGAGCGCATGTGAGGGGCATCCTTTAAGGACGTACTCTCCCTGCGCTTGTGAGAGACGTTTTTTTCGCAGTTTTTTGCTCTGCCAGCGCTCGTGTTTTTTTCCCCCTTCTATTTTGTCTTCGCTGCGCCACTTACCCCTCCACAGCAAAATTTTTCTATTTTCCTGGTTGCCGGAGAATCGGGACGTCCCTTTAGATTAGGCTCCTCTTCCTGGTCTCTTCAGCCAATCAGAGCACATTTCGCTGACAACAGCCAGCTAAGCCCGCTTTGATTGGCTGAAGAGACCAGGAAGAGGAGCCTAATCAAAAGGGACGTCCCGATTCTCCGACTCAGGTACCGAAGGAATAGAGAATGCAAGTGAGCTACAACGAGTAGCTCATTTGCATTCCCTATCGTTGATACATTCCCGTTCCCTACCGATTCGCTAGGGAATCCGTAGGGAACGGGACTTACCGACATCTTTAGTGCATCTTGCTCAGAGTGTTAATTTTCAAAGCTATTGGAGAAGGGGAGAGACAGGATTTTTAAGCTGCAGGGAGAAGCAGTATGTTTTGTTTTGTAATGATGCAGGGGAAAGCGGAGAGCCACGTGTTTGTATCTCACGTTTCTTTTTAAACATGCTGGCTTGGATTTTTATGGTGCAGGGGGCCTTAACGACAGGTCTGAGCATACGTAAAATTTCTGACGGTAAATGATTCATTGCAATCATCGGTATGGTTAGTGCATTCCGAATTGTCCACATTTCAATGGTAGTTTCTTCTTTGCATTCCGTTTTCGTTAGCTGCTTGCTTCTTGGGGAAAAAGGCCTTTAATGCATGCAACGGTTAGGAATTTCCTTCATTAAAGGGTTGTTAGAGGGTCGTTAAGGTTTAGTGCATCTAGCCCTGTGTCCCTTTTGTTTTTAAAGGCTCTTTGTGGTTTTTCTTTTGGTTGGACTTTGTTTGTACTCAGTTCCTTCTCTTTGTTACATTATCAGTAATGATTCACACATCATCTAGCTCCATTTTCTTTGGTGTCACCTTCACTGTGTTTGCCTGTCTTTTATTGTGTGACGGACTTTGTTCTTCTGTTTTTGTCAATGCCTAAATTTCATAGCATGGGAGGGGCATGGGTGAGTCAGGGGCATTCCCAGAAATTAGGCGTAATGTTATAGAATACTTGGATTTGAAAACCCAACTACCATTAGTTGGGCGCAAGAATTTACACCAGGTTTCAGTAGGCATAAGTCCTCACGCCCAAAACTAGCCGTGGGAGTCCACGCTAAGCGCTATTTTTTAAAGGTTGCTTAACGCTAAGCGACCTTTATAGAATTGGCACTTAGCTTGGATCTTAACAGTGCCTAATTTGGGGTACCATTTACTGAATCTGGCCCTAAGTGACTTAACATATATTACTTCATGTACTTAGATAACATAGCACTGCCAAAACTCACAACACAGGAGCTGGACAGCCTTAACCAATTAATAACGGAAGATGAAGTTAGTTTGGCTATAACACGAAGCCCACGGTTAAAGGCCCCAGGACCAGATGGCCTTCGAGGGGAATTCTATAAATTGATGGAGGGAGGCGTTATACCAGCCCTTACTAGATTTTTAAATCAACTAATAGAGAAACAGGCAATGCCCCCCGATTTGAACAGAGCCCACATAATAGTCCTGCTAAAGCCTGGGAGGGACCCTTTAGAGCCGACCTCGTACCGCCCTATCTCCCTACTGAACTATGATGCTAAGCTGCTGGCGAAAATTTTGGCCAACAGGCTGGCAAGACTGTTGCCTAGACTGATCCATGAAAGCCAGGTTGGCTTTGTGGGAGGTAGGGCGGTGAGCAAAAATTTGAGGAAGATCCTGACATCATTGGAACAAAACTCACAGGGTAACACAGCGTCATTGCTTGTTAGCTTCGATGCGGAAAAAGCTTTCGATAAAGTCCACTGGGACTTCCTCTTTGCCACCTTGGAAGGATATGGTTTCTCCTGGCGGTTTGTCGAAGCGATTCAAGTCCTATATGCTAATCCTAGTGCAACGATGTGGATAAATGGGCTGGAGTCGGAGAGCTTTCCTATTAGGAGGGGCACGAGGCAGGGATGCCCACTATCCCCCCTTCTTTTTGTACTGACTTTAGACCCCCTTATAAGAGAGATTATGGAAAACCCTATGGTTCAGGGAGTCAGAGTGGGACCCCACATGTTTAAGATCGCAGCATTCGCAGATGATCTCCTGGTACACCTCACGAACCCGAGAGAATCGCTAGACACATTATTGGAGGCATTCCGTGAATACGGAGACTATGCAGGCTTTAGAATAAACTTGGACAAGTCTGAGGCTCTGGCCTCGCCAGCGATGAGCCAAAGTGACTGGGGACCTGGGTTCCCATTGAAATGGGCCAAAGATTCTTTTAAATACTTAGGCATTCGACTTGCAATGAATACCTCAGATCTATATCAGCTAAATGTCAAGATCCTACTAGAACATACTAAGAACAAATTAGATTCTTGGATGAACCTCCCTTTGTCTTTGATGGGGCGAATACACCTAATACAGATGGTGCTGTTTCCCCGCTGGCTATATGCCTTACAAACACTGCCAATCCGCTTGACGAAGACTGATTTGAAACGAGTGACCCGCCTTTTTAGTCGATTCTGCTGGGCAGGGAAGAAACCAAAATTCAGACAGGACATGTTAGTGGGAAGCTGGAAGCAGGGAGGCATAGGTTTCCCGGACTTGTTCCTATACAACCAGGCATGCCTGATGCGACACCTGGGGGATTTCTTTCAAGACACGCAATATTACACACCCTTAACCGTTGAGAAGGCCTTCTTTGCGCCTTACGATGTGCAGGCACTTATCCATTTGCCTTGTCACCTCATCCCGTTCAAATTTTTAAAAAGCACTTTATTTCAACCTCTTAGAGAGACGTGGCAATGGTGGATGAGGCAGCTGGGAGGACATCCACACGTCACTCACCAGATACCGATTATAGGCAACCCAGTATTTAAAGCGGGGTTGGACAACCCGATCTTTGGTGAGTGGCAAGGGCTGGGTATCACGAAATTGGAACACTTATTAATGGAGAATGGGGAGATGCAAACATTTAACGCCCTCCAGGACAAGGTGGGGGCAACATGGGGCAATAGGTTCGCACATGCACAGGTTACACACTACATGAAATCCCTAAACCAGGCAGCTCTGAAGGGGCGAATGGGGGAAGCAATTCAAGGTTTTTTTGAGGAGCTGTTGACAGAGAGGTACTCGGTATCGGGTCTGTATGCAGCTTTGGCCCGGCGTCAACCCAAGAGACAATACGAGGATCTCAAAAACAAATGGGAACAAGATATAGGGTCCTCACTAACGTCTTGGGATGTGGCAGCTACATTGAAAGGCATTAGTATGCTAGTACAGGATGAAAGGCTGAGAGAATGCGGATATAGGGTAGTCCTCCGAGGTTACATGTCTAAAGCACAGCTGGCTCATGTGCAGGGGCCAGACGGTTCAGATTGTTCCAAATGTGGAAGGGGTCCCTGCTCACTGTATCATGCCCTATGGCAGTGTCCCAAGGTGCGCGCATTTTGGCAGCGGGTAAAGGGTTTTTTAAGCCGATTGGGGAATAAGATTCAAGGGACGGACAGGCAGTTTTTGCTGGATCAGCCAGGAGCCTTTGCTCCGCTGCGTGCCCCCGCTATAAAACTATGCAGGAAACTGAGTTTGGTTGCTCGGAAGTGCATTATGCAATACTGGACATCTCCAGAGGAGCCAGCCTACTGGCACTGGAGAAACCAAGTACACCTATTGGCCTCCTGGGAAGCAAGAGACTCCAAGCGATCACCCAAATGCAGAGCACAATTTCTCCAGATCTGGATGCCATATCTGCAAGCCCTTAGCCCAAGGGGGCGTAGCTTACTCCTCAATGCCTGATAAAGTTGAAGCGAAGTGGTGGGGACGGAGGAGGCCTGGAATTAGAGAGTGAGACGGATCCATTCGCTGCTTGCCGGGAGGGGGGGGAGGTTGAAGGGGGGTGGGAGAGGGAGTAGCTAGAGGAGAGATGCGGGAGGGGACTGGACGTCTTGAGAGTTGAATGTTCTGGTGGAGGTAAGGCTCTGGTAATAAGTCATCGCTGCAGGGACCAGGAACAAGATTTGATCCCTCGGTTAATGAGAAGTCCTATCTCGATGGAGACTGGATATTGAGTAGCTGATAGATCTTTAGGCATAGAGGGTCCTGAATAGCTGCATATCACAGCCTAACCAGTACATCAACACGAAGCTTCCACGCCTGCGGAACATACTGGGGATGGGGCGGAGATTGGGAGGGGAGAAGAGTGGTGGGGAAAACAAAAATAAAAGTTTGACCCTGGTTAAATTTTAGGATAAGTATGTATAGTACACTAGAAACGTTCTGTAATACTGTTTATATTATTGTGCTGTACCATATTGAGGTGTCAATAAAATAGTTGAAACATATTACTTCATAGGTTAGCATGTATTATTTTCATTTCCTACACATTCACGAATGCACATGCCTATTATGAAGTTTATCTGATATAAACAGTCAAAACCTGAATCTTTGCTAAGGAGAAAGCAAGGCTAAACTCTCTCATTAGTAGAAAGGATGATCCATACAGGACAAAGTCAAGATCATCAAGAGAGCAATACTGAGAGAAACAATGAACTTACTACATATGACTTGTAAGAAAGTAAAATATGTCAGTTTCCACAGATAGTGTCCTTTCAACATTGGTATGTGGAAATATAAGACAAATTAAAACCCCATAATCTTATATCCAAGATATACTATTAACCTCTTTATGCTATATTTCTGCTAAAATAAGACACAGATGTGAACTAGTTACACAGAAAAGCAAACAGTGCCTGCAATGCATATGCTGATGTGTTGAAAAGTGGTTAAATAATTGTATGTTTGAAACTTGTGAGAAGCAAGGCCATCGTTCAGGCTTCAGCTCTTAGGGTGGAATACATAGTACTCTCTACATTAGCTATAATTCATTAAAGTGCTTAGAAGAACACGAGGCACGATATGTGCCCCATTATTTCAAAGAGGTTTATACAGTGATCTCTTAAAAATGTGAATTTCTGAATTGTGAACCTGTGTGAAAATTGTGAAATTGTGACTAGTGTCTTGAAGACTTAGCATCCTGATATCTTTTGTGAGTACCATGCAAACAGACCACTAAAAGCTGTACATTTCTGTGGATTTGTGGGTAATCTGCAACCATATGCGAGCAATCAGCAGGCAGCTCCACTTGAAGCCTTGCAGGCTCTTAGGCTCCATGTAAGTTTTCACATGTTACAGCTAATAGCTAACCAGAAAGAGGAAGACAGAAATGGCTGCAGAGGCTGCCACTCTCTTACAGCTAGAGAACAACCATTACCTTAGAATTGATATATGCCTTTTGCTCCACCAACCCAAGGCTGCCTAGATAGAGGTGCCAGGAAAGCATGTTGTTAGCATGGTGCAACATTTTTACTGTGAATGTGCACATGAACAGAATTTGGGAGGAGCGTGGACAGTGTGAGCAAGCATGCACCTTGATTATAAAATTCTACAATTTACGAGTGTACTTTCAAAATGTAGGTGCACTCATTTACACCAGCTCTAGGGCTAGTGCAAGTGATCATGCTCAAATTAAGGTGCATTTTTGGCCACTTATGCTGGTATTTTAGAAAGAAAAGTAGACACCTATTTTGCTTTTTAAAATAGGCTTAAAATATGCCCATTTTGGCTGCCTTGATCTAGGCACCTGGTTATAAAACTACACTCAAAAAGTAATCATAATCTGTAGGAAAATTAATTCTGTTCCTCCAATGCCCTCCTGGCCACATTACCCTAAGAATTCAGCCTTTCTATGTCTCAGAAGTTAAAGGGAGTCAGGTCTGGCTAGTACTTGGAAGATAAACTACTAGGGAAGACTAGGTACTATAGGTTGCACAAGGCGATGGCAAACCACTGCGGCATCCAATGACACAGCCACCACGGTAGGGCTATGGACAGGATGGTCTCCCATGTTATGATGTCATCCTAATGCACAGACTCACTGACCAAGAAAACTATTACAGGACAAACTTTAAATGCATTTCTGCACATCAAATAGGGTTTATGTGCGTATATGGGGTTTTTCAAAACTGTCCACCACGCACACAAGGACAACTATGCATGTGTTGCACATAACTGTCCCTGTATATCAGGGAGGCATTTGTGAGGCTGGGGTGGAGAGTTCACTTGGAGGCACATTGTTTGAATGACGTCCCTTTACGAGACAACAGGTACTTCAGAATCACAATTATTTGATAATTGTCCTCTTTTTATGAACTCTTATTTTGGACTTGATTATGCAGTAAAAGTACCTTCATTTTTACTCATGTGGAGGGGCATTTTCAAAGTCCGACTTTGGATGTTTTACACAAAATGTCCAAAATCCAAATAGAAAATAAGGTCATTTTTGACAAAAGAAAAATATCTTTTTTTTTTTTTCAAAAGTACTGTTTTGAACAAGGTTTTGTGCTTTGCATGCTTTGTTTTTTGGTGTATTTTTGAAAAAAAAAATGAATAAGAGCAAAATGTAGAGATTCATGCCATTGGGATGTAGGAGGAGCCAGACATCCCAGGAATGCAATGGAGCACCCTAGAGGGCACTTCTGTGCACTTTATATAAATGGTCCTAGATGCACATCTCACCTTTGCTCCCTTATCTTGTCCCCTGAGCCCTCCAAAACACACTGACCCCCACTGTACGCCACTACAATAACCCTTATGGGTGAAGGTGGCACCTATAAGTGGATACAGTAGGATTTTTGTGAGTGGGAGGGGTCACAGTTTCCATCACAAGTTTGACAGGTAGAGGGAGATAGGGACCTGGGTCCCCCACTGTGTACTGCCCCGACTACTACACTACTCCAGGGACCTGCATGCTGCTCTAATAGACCCGTCTTTAACATCTGAGGCTGTCATAGATGCTGGTAAGTCATATTTTTATATACATTTTGGGGGGGTGAAAGGGGGTCAGTGGCCACTGGGGAGGTATTGGAGGGTCACCCCTGATTCCCTCCAGTGGTCATCTGGTTATTTAGGGAACCTTTTGTGCCTTATTCGTTCTGAAAACAGGTCTAGATCAAAATATCTTGGTTTTAGTCCTGGATGTTTTTGTTTTGTTCCATTATAGCTGTACAATGTCCAAGTGTTAGGCACACCCTAATCCTGCCTTTGAAACACCTCCGATACACCCCCTTGTGATTTGGAAGCACTGCAGATGAATTGCATAGATAAACGTTTGCAGAATTGCTTTCAAAAATAACAATTTGGATGTTTTGAGAAGAAAAACATCCCAATGGTGCTTTATGACACTTTTTTGATGTTTTTCTCTTTTGAAAATGAGCCCCATAGTCTTCTTTTTCTTACATATCGTGCTGCCAAATGAACCAAGCAATGGAAAGTAAATCATGTAGTCTTTCAATATGTCTTCATCATAGGCCCCCAAAAAACCCTTTATTGTCACAGATACAATCTTCCTACAGTAGCGGTGATCAAAATAATGAAGTAACTTGCATATTACTATAAATAGTAAATATAAATAGGAAGATTGTATCTGTGACAATAACGGGTTTTTTTGGGCCTATGATGAAGAGAAGACCATATTGGTCTGTTTAAGCTCTGGGAGATCGTATTTGGTCTTGGAGCTCTTTGAAGCCTTTTTTTTCCCTTTAAATTGAGTCATTTGTGAACAAGTGGATTTTTGAATATCTGTTAGATGCTTATGTAACTTCACTCCACGATTATATTCTTTTGGTGTCTTTCAATATGTAAAATATTTCCCCTTGTTTTTCCTACTCATTTCCAGGAGGAGGCCTTTTTGTCCAATCCTGGTCTTCAATTTACACCCTAATGCAGTGGGGTATTTGTAGTTCCTGATGCTGTCCATTTAAATCAGTGCTGCAGGTCTCAAAACGCATCAGGCTAGAGCTGACAAAGATTCAGGACTGGCCTAAAATTCTCCCTCCTGGGTAACTTGGCAACTCTGCTATTGCAGGGAAGGAAGGAGACCCAGACACTGCAAATTGGTTCTAAATCTGGCCTAAGTTAATGCAACTTCAGGGTCTGAAACCTGGAATCCTGAACACTAAATGTTCAGTTTGCAGCTCTTCTTGGCTAGCTCTGTACTGTACTCTAATGGAAACCACATTGGTCACAGTATGACGAATATTGAGTGCCACGTCTGCTGCGAGAGAAAGAATACTGACATTCTGTCGGCTGACAGATCATTCAAATGGCTTTTACAATCTAGGCTTTCCTAGATCTGCATAGTTGAGTGCGATGTACATTCATCACCTCTACTACAAATGCAGAATAAATGTGAAACAGAAATCTTGGCACTATTTGTTCATAGATATTTTAGGGAACAATAATCAAAAGACATTTCTGCAGGTCACAGAGGAGGTAAATTCTATAAGTGGATACCTCCTTTTAGGCTCATGTTGTGCGATGAGAACCAATTCTATAATGACATCTGGGCACCCAGATTCCATTGTAGAATATTAGCGCAACCTGATATCGAGCCACCTAAAATCTGGGCATCTGCAGTTACAGCAGCCATAGACCTGATGTAACTGTGGGCGAACAAATGCAGCAAGGGCACGTATAGGACTAGATTCTATAAATGACGCCTATGAAATCAGCGCTGAAAAACAACGCACTTAGCACGATTCTATAAACCTCACCTAAAGTTGGGCATAGTTTATAGAATATGCATAGTGCCCGTTCCTGCAACTAAATTTAGTCATGGCCATTTATGCCAACTGTAAATGCCCACACTTAACTTGGGCATGGATCAGGCAAATGTATTTATTTATTTATTTGTAGCATTTGTATCCCACATTTTCCCACCTATTTGCAGGCTCAATGTGGCTTACATTGTTCCGTAATGGAGATCACCAATTCCGGAAAAGAGAAATACATAGTTAAGGTGGAGGAGACAGAGTGTTATATAACACTGCGTGTAAATTTTAGGAACGCCCATGACCTGCCCATACCCCTCCCCTGGCCACACCCCCTTTTGAGATCAGCACAATAGAATTTACGTGCACCACTTTATAGAATACGCTTAGCAAGTTATGCACATAATTTCTAATTAGTGCCGAAAATAGCCTGTTAGTGGCCAATTATCAGCACCAACTGACTTGTTAACCAATTAAGTTACACAATTTGGTCATGTAGACAAAACTGTGTGTGTAACTTTAGTCACCAAATATAGAATCCATGGGATAATTTATAGTATTCTGTAAGCAGCGCATCTAAGTGACAGCACCACCCATGCCCCTCCTATGCTCCGCCCATTTGTACATACTCATTTATGCTATGCTACTTACATGCACCCTTGCTGCATAGAGCTTAGCTGCTTTGCTTCCACTTGCGCACATAAGTTTACACTTACCCGCAGTGCAGAGGCTTAGCCAGGTTTTGACATCAGGGGGAGCAGACTTTTATAAAATAGGCGCCGGTTGGTGTCTGCTAGACAGCAGTGC
Organism: Microcaecilia unicolor; assembly: GCF_901765095.1. Taxonomy (NCBI): domain Eukaryota; kingdom Metazoa; phylum Chordata; class Amphibia; order Gymnophiona; family Siphonopidae; genus Microcaecilia; species Microcaecilia unicolor. Next base: position 497,365,225 of record NC_044032.1, read on the forward strand.
CTGTGTTGTTTTCAGGTGTAGTGGCTGTGGCGGGTAATGATTAATACAGGCTGTCTCTGTTGCGTCCTGCCTACAAGGAAACAGGAAGTTACATCAGGAGATAGGACGCAGAAGAGATCCTTGGACTGGCCAGAGCAGGCAACCTGCCTTCTTAACTAAAAGTAAAAATATCAAAATTGTGACCATCACCTCAGGAACAGCACATACACTTCTTCTAGTGCTGGACACTTTGTTTAAATCAGATGGGCTCTACAGGATGTGGAGACCACTAGCCTTGAGCATTTTTGTTTTATGTGACAAGGGCTACCAAAAGCGCCCCTTGCCCCACAGCCTACTTTAAAATAGGGCCAGACACTTTGTGAAATAACATAAAACTCTGCAAAATGACACCCAAAACCTATACTGAAAACTTACATCATAATAGCCCTAAACCACCTACGAAAACACAGTGCAACAAATATTTATTTATTTTATTTTATTACACTGGGCCCTACAGCAGTATTTCCCTAGGTGGTCCTGGATTACCCCTTTGCCATTCTGGTTTTCAGGCTATCCACAATGAATCTGCATGTAATGGAGGCAGTTTATGCAAATCAATTTCATGCATATTTATTGTGGATAGCCTGAAAACCTGACTGGAAAGGGGGTACTCTAGGTCCAACTTACGAAACACTGCCCTAGAATACCAAGCTTACCACACCATAACAGCTCTAACCTACCAATGTAAAGACAGTGCTATATATATTACACTGGACTCTAGAGCACCAATATACCTACTGTTGGGAAACTGGAACAAGCTGCACTGTTACACATTCCTACATAGACACTACATGCTAGCAGAATCCTTCATCTCAGTCACACATTCAGAACATGGACTGACCCTCATCTCATCTAATACAGAATAGGGAGCCACAAAAAAAACATAAAAAAGTTGAAATAGAGACCTCCTCCACTCTGCCCAAGAAAGCCTGACTCAGTGCAATACTGGTAAAAGAAAAACAGAATGAATTTTCTCCTGTACTTTGCAAAATAAAAATAGAAAAAAGAAAAATGTACATTTTACAAATCAGGTACATCTCAGTCCTTACAAAGTATTACATAAAAATATATTTTTTCTTTTCTACCTTTGTTGTCTGGGAATTTAATTTTCTAATAGGGCTGGTCCCAGTCTTTTTTTTTCCATGTTCCATGAGTCAGTCTTTACGCTAACTGCTGTTACCACATCCTCCAGCAAAGAGTTCCAGAGCTGGTGTTATAAAGATGGAATATACTGAATTTAAATGGAAGTAAAATTAAATTGAACTCTCCTTTCATTGGGGCACATGGAATCACAACTTAACTTCATCTGTTTTGTAGAAGTTTACATTGTAGATACACAAATGGATTATTCCGTTTTGAGGAATGTTTCAGGGACAACTGGTTTTATAAGTCAAAATAAAAATAAATATTTTGTTTCATGCAGTTTTCTTCTGTTTAAACATAACTAAACAGGCTATAAGCCACTAATGCAGTCCATTGGTTTTCTTATATTTTGTTCCTGTGCCAAAAATGAAAACTCTTCTCTCTGTCTGGTCAGTAATAAAAGGAGCTCATTGCAAACACTATCAACCTTAAAACGTTGTTTTGTTGCTGTACATGAGGAATTGTGACATTGAATAAATAAGTATACGTCTGTATCCCTAGTCATGTATGCAAAGTTTATATAGTCCTTTCAAGAAAGTCAGTTAATCGTTTAACTTATTAGTGGAACATAACCACAGAGGCATGGTATGGTCGCATTTTCACTATGGTAATACGAGAGCCCAACTAAGGAACAGGTTAGTCTTCACTGAACCAAACTTGCTTTCCTTGTGCCATCACCACAGAATTCAGTTATATCATGGGAGCAAGTACATAGATATGTCTGAAACATTTGACAAAGTTGAGATTAGCATATATACCAACTGGGATTTAAAAGTCTGTTCTTCAGTGATGCCGCTTGTTCAGAAATCATAGCCATAAGTATAGACAGTTATTCAAACATCACATGCACACACCAGAACAGGCATCCATACACACACTGCAAGACAACTTCTACAGAGTACATCCCAAACTTTTTATTTTCTTATTTCCATCTTCCAAAATTCTAGACAGCAGATGTATAGATCAGCCGGACCCAAAGCAGTCCAAAACAATTAAAGTCAGAAACAACAGTTTATACCTAATTGTTCAACCACCCTTAGGATTCATTCACCTTTGGATTTAAAAAGCAAAACAATGTGCATATAAGGACTAAATAAACGAATTTAAACAAAAGTTTAAAGCAAATGCCCTTAATATGTAATACTTAGTAGCAATAATGAAACAATGATCAAATAAAAATGCAGCCAATGATTAAAATCAACGTGAATAGAGCAGCTCCTCCTAGATTTGCTTGCTTCGAGTGTAACGATTGCGTGGAGCAGAGGAAAGGAAGAGAGACTATAGAAGTAAAAGGTAAAAAAAAGGATACAGCAGTGGCTTGCCTTTCAATGTTTTCAGTTTGACCTCCTTGTTCGTGTTGTTGCCTTGCCTCCCCAACTTGGCTGCAACAAAAATGAAGCTGCGTGCGGGGCCATAGTCCTAAGCGTGCCACTGGTGCCTTGCCTCTGCCGGTTTCCTTCCTCCGCTCCCTCCTCCCAAAGAGGAAGTTACATCTTGGGGTGGGGGGGCAAGGAGGGAAACTGGCATAAAGGCGGCACAGTAGCGTGCATAGGGCTATCAGTGAACAGCTTCATTTTGTTGCAGCCAACTTAAGTTCCAAGTCAGTCAGGGAGGCAGCGGATTGAGTGACCCAGTCAGTGAGGGGCAGGGAAGGAATGCTTGCCGTTCCTCCAGGCTGCCACAGACTCAAAAGGCAGCGGCTGGGAGGAAAGGTTAATACAGCACGAGGCGACAGGAGCCTTTGGTGCATAGGCGCCATTTTTTTGAAAGATTGTTTAGGGGAGCGACAGCTCCAACTGCGCCCCACATAGCTACACCACTGCCGCAGTGGCGGCCCTACCATTAGGCGGTCCTCAGGCAACATTCTTCAGGGAGCGGCACACTCCCCTTCCCTCCTCAATCCTCTTCCCCATGTTTACCTTATTTCTTTCTTTTCCAAAAGGCGGCAGCGATTCTCATACACTGCCCTGCCACTGTCACTGGCCTCTTCTCCCTACTGCGGCCTGCCTCTTGACATAACTTCTTGTTTCCTCAGGGGCGGGATGTGCAAAGAGGCCAGTACCAGTGGCACCACGGCAAGGTAGCCTATGGGAATCGCTGCCACTGCTGCCTTTTGGAAAAGAAAAAACATAAGGTAAACATGGGGAAAAGGTTGAGGAGGGAAAGGGGAGATGCCGGACCAGGAGCGGGCAGCACGTCATCCCTGACTCAGGCAGCAGATTGCCTTGGGTCGCCCCTGCTTACTCATAAAAGTGCAGGTATTCTGGACATTCATGCAAGCAACTGGCGCTTATATGTGGGTGTCCAGTTCTAGAATTGCCCTTATAGATTTTACCCATGGAAATGAGCTCTTTCATCATTGCTCCCCTTGTTTGCAATCTGAGGGGATGATCTCAGAGGTAGGGAGAGGAAAGGCGAGTGAACTGTGCTCAAAGTCTTTTGCTGACAAATTATATATAGACAGAAGAGGCAGGTGCAAAACTCTACATTCAGTTTTAACTTGAGCAATGATCAAAGCAAAAACTGCAATATGGTTTTGCTTTGATTAATGGAGCACACCCAAGGGGAAAGTTTGCACTAAGGCACCCAGTTTTTATTATGGACACCTCAGTTGACAGTTAAAACAAAATCCTTGTTATCTCCTTCTTTCATCTGATTTTTATGTCTTCCTTAAGGAGATTACTGTGGTTCAAATGTTTTGAAAGCACACTCAGCCTAGTCAAGATAAAAGGCAAAAAGCTTTGGGGGGGCAGATGATCAAAATTCCGGCTCTATTCTGAATAGTGCTGGAACAACGCCCTAATGCTCAAATCTAATGAGATGCAAATATAGGCGTGCTCATAGCTATCAGTATTAGGGAGTTCAGTGGGAGGATTATGCTTGATGCATATGCACAAGAGTTCAGCGGTAAGCTCAGCTCCTTTGCATGCGTCTGATAAAAACCCAAATGTGAAGCACATATTGGCGTTTGTTTTCTGCAGCCTAAATATAAGAATTTTTTATTTTTTTCTGGATACTTATATTTAGATGCAAGTAAGGGACATCAATGTGTGCTTTGGGGGGGGGGGGGTTAAGCATGGCCACTTTAAATTTAGACGCAGGACGCCAATGTGTGCTTCACGTTTGGGTCTGCTGTTTCTCACAACCAGTGCTCAAGGGCTTGCACAGGCTTCCTTCTGCTTCTAAAAGCAATCAAAACTGGCAGATTTTGCAGAAAGAAGCATGAGAGAAGCATGAGAAGCATGGGAAATCCTCTTTTCTAACACCCTAATGCCTGCTCGGACCTGGCGTTATTTTTCATAGGGGTAAGGCACCTTTGTTTCGGGTGCTCTTTTCTGATCATTGGGGAGGAATACAAAATGACGTCATTTAAACGAGCTTGACTGTATTTGCATGCTATCTGCGCTAAGGCCTGGCGCGCTCATTGTTTGCTGTGCTAGACCCCTCTGATCATTCTGCGCTGGGAAAATGCAGCCGCTAGTACGGTGCTAATGGCCTCTGGCGCCCGTGTTTACTTTTGAACATCGGAACCTTGGTGAATGTGTTTTATATCAAAAATGAATGGCTCTCATTTTATAAAAATACAATTTCATTGATTTATTTTGGATGAAAATCATATCTTTTCACTAATAGTTCAAGGTAAGTTAGCAATCAGGTACAGTGGATATTCTCTGATATCAGAGTGCATAAGTGAACAAAAAATGTCTCAAACTGAAAAATGCACTCTTGTACACAATTTGAGGATACTGAGTTTAATTTAGAAAGCAAATCTAGGGAATAATTTCTAAAGAACCTGTGAACTTTTGCAGTTGTGGAGAAATTCAGAGATTTTCGGGTTTCTGACTCTGTTAATCAACATGCAGGTATCCCCACTGAATATCAGTCACTATGAAGGTAACAATAAAAATTAGAAGAAATTGTGACATTCTGGATAGCCTCAGTTCAACTCACACATCTTTGCGAAAGGTACCAAATTTGCCCTCCCTCCCCATCCAATCATCCACTAATGTCAACAAGATAGAAAGTCAAAGACCGAGCTCCACACAAAGTTTGGCACAGCTAGATTTAGCTGGCCAGAGTTACAGGCTTACATATAAAAGCAGAAACTGCAACACCACAGACATTCAGTATCATCTAAGCCAGTGTTTCCAAGTCCAAGTACCGCTTGCCAGTCAGGTTTTTAGGACATCCACAATGAATATGCATGAAGAAATTTGCATATAATGGAGGCAGTGTATGCAAATCAAGTTCATACATATTCATTGTGGGTATTTATTTATTTATTTTATTCATTTATTGGGATTTATTAATTGCCTTTATGAAGAGATTCACCCAAGGCAATGTACAGCAAGTACAGTTTAACATAAAACTTACAAGGATATCCTGAAAACATAATTGGCAAGGGGTAGTCCAGAACTGGACATGGGAAACACTGATCTAAGCCTCTCTGTTTTATTGCCGTATTTCCCAAGTCCAGTCCTGGAGTGCCCTTGCCAGTCCAGTTTTCAGGATATCCATAATGAATATGCATGAACTTGATTTGCACACAGAGACTCCATTCTATGCAGATCTCTTTCATGCGTATTCATTGTGGATATCCTGAAATCCTGACTGGCAAAGGATATTCCAGGACCAGACTTGGGCAACACTGTTCTACTGAACCAAAGCTATGTCCCTTATGGCTATTCCCAGTTTAATAGGAAGAGGGGTAGGTGAGAATTTAATAAAAGCACACAGTTCTACTACTTAGGGGGTCTTTTACTAAGGTGTGCTAGTGTTTTTAGCTCACGCTAAAACTCAGCTGGTGCCAGGGGCATAGCTACGTGGGGCCACGGGGGCCTGGGCCCCCGTAGATTTGGCCCTGGACCCCCCTGCCGATGACCCTCTTGACCCCCTCTCCCGCCGCTGACCCTCCCCCGCCGCTGTCGTCGTGGGCTACCTTTGCTGGCAGGGGACCCCAATCCCCGCCAGCCAAGGTCCTCTTCTTCTCGCAAAGGCTTTGTTCTGTTTCTGACGTCCTGACATTCTGTTTCTGTGAGTCTGAGGTCCTGCACAACATCAGAAACAGAATGAAGCTTTCGTGGGAAGAAGAGGACCTCGGCTGGGGTCCCCCGCCAGCAAAGGTAGCCCATGGCGACGGTGGCGGCGGTGGAGGGTCATCGGCGAGAGGGGGTAGAGAGTCAGCGGGAGGGGGGGTCAAGATGGTCGTCGGCAGGGGTCGTCAGAGTTGGTGGTGGCGCCGCCGGGGGGGTCGGCGGCTCCGGGGGTGGCTAAAATGTGCCCCCTCACCTCGGGCTCTGGATCCCCCTCCCGCCGAAGTCTGGCTACACCCCTGGCTGGCGCTAAATGCTGAGACACCCATTATATTCCTATGGCCATCTCAGCATTTAGTGCCAGCTGATTTTTAGTGTGAGCTAAAAACATTAGTGCACCTTAGTAAAAGACCTCTTTAATGAGTAAGGACAGTTATGCTGTTCATTTAGTGTGTGTGTGCATTTTAATTATTGCTCAAGGTGCAAGTTTATACCAGTAACATGATTAGATCAACCATCCTTTTAAACCATTGATTCAGACATACTTTTACAGTGCCATCTAGTTTTTAGGAGTGGGATAGGAGGACCACAAGAAACATTTTAAGCTTCCATTTGAATGAGTGCACTGACTGGAGTAAAGGAGAAATGAAGGGTCCGGCAGAACCTTTGGCCTAACGAGTGTAGAATTTGATTTTTTGCCTCACCAAATAAGCTCAAGGCCAGTTCCAGTAGATTTTTAAAAAATGACTTCACATATATTGTATATACCCATTACCCACCACATTAACTAAACATTACATACCCGCAACCTACACATTATATATTCATTACCCGCTGATTCACCTACAATTATCACAAGGGCCAAAAAACTAACATTAAATAAAACTCTTCTTATAAAACCAAGTTTTCAAGAAAACAAACTCTGAATAGCATTAGGAGATGAAATCCTTTGATTTTGTCAGAAACAAAGTTCTGAATATCTCCTCCTCCTAAAAGCATTTCCAGTTTATTTTCAATGTGGAATTAAAGTGTGCCCTTTGTTTTTCCCTATAATATCCATCATCATAGGCTTCAAACGTTAAACAGCTGTGCTGCACATGGGTGACTCTAGGTCCCAATCAAGGGGCAGCCTGCAATTTTGGTGAATAGTTTGCAACACCCCAGATCAGTGGTTCCCAAACCTGGCCCTGGGAGGCACCACAGCCAATCAGGTTTTCAAGATTTCACAATGAATATTCATGAGAGAGATTTGCATGCACTACCTCCACTGCATGCAAAGCCCTCTCACACATATTCATTGTGGATATTCTGAAAACCTGACAGACTAGAGTGCCTCCAGGACCGGGTTTGGGAACCACTGCCTCAGATATTATTTCAGGGTTTTGAACAGGGAAATTAGATGGAAAAACAGGATTACAACTTAAATGTAATGAAGTTAGAAGAATGTATGGGATGCAAATTTGGCAAAATATCTCCCAATTGAGGAAGAAAAGACAGCTTTTTTTTAAAGAGTCTTATAGAACACGTTTTTTTTTTTTTTTTTTTTGGAGGTTGAGGAAGAGGGTTCAAGTCTTAAAGCAGTAATGTTTGATCTTTGATCCCCGAATTGAATCTGCAGCAGAAGAGCTTGAGGAAAGCACTAAACAGGCTACTTTCTGGAGCAGAACATAATAGATGCAGTACAGTGATGCCATCTGCAGCCATTCATTTTTGCTGCAGATTTCAGGTCTTGAATCCAACACATCACAAACATTGCTTCAGAAGGTATCACCAGGATGCCACACACAAAAAAAAAAAAAAAAAAGCAAAGCCCAATGTGCAGTCACTTTCACTTCCAAGAACTTCTTAACGGAAGAGAAATAAAGAATGCAAGCAGCAGTCTATGAAAGATAGCTGAGTTTTCTCTGCGAGACAAAAAGGGGTTGAATTAACACAAGAGTGAAAGATGTCACTAGCACCAATCTCTTCAAGGCTGAGAAAATGAAAGGCTACCCTGTTCGTTTTAACTTTGACTTAATCCAGTCGCATACATTTTCTCAAGCAGCCTTTGTAGTACACGAGAACTGCTTCCAGATCTCCAAAGGTAGGACCCACCACTACCTGCTCTGGGGCCCTTATATTGAACATATGCCTCTGATTGAAGCAGTGTTTTTCCCACATCAGTCCCCTTAAAATAAGCAGAGAGAAAATAGCTGTTTGATGGGAACAACATCATACATTTTAAGTTAGCTCAATATAAATGCGAAACCTGGGGGAGGGGGGGGGGGGGGTTCTCAGTTTGATTTATAAAAGTCATGAAAATACTAGTCACTAATTCCCAGCCCCACCACAAACCAGATGACCAAACCCCTGTGTCCCCCCCCCTGTGGCCCCACCCCCCTGTGAGGTGGCAATAACCCGATCTTACCCGATGGGCAGGGTCCCTTCTGGATCTGGACAATGGCTGAATGGCCATGCTGCTGTGCCTGGCGACTGGCCGCCTTCAGCTGGCATACATTGCCATAGGTGATGCCATCACTGGCACACACCTGCCAGCTCTGCTTGCAGCGGCAAACCCCCTTGGTGAGGAAGCGTTTGGCAGCAATGGACAGTGGGAGCTGCTGCTGCTGCTGCTGCCGGCACTCCAGGCTGTCACCACACGGTGGGTCTTCCTTGCGGCCGCAGGCATCACCCTCGCCCCCAGCACATACCAGGCAGCAGTTGCAGTAGTCAGGCACATAGCCGCTAGGGCAGCTGGGACTCGGGCACTTGGATACATCACAACGACTTGGGCATCTGGACGGTGGCTCAGCAGTGGCTGTGGGGCCCCAGCACAGGGCCAGACAACAGATCACTGGCAGAAGGACAGCTTTCATCATCCTCTCCTTGGCAAAGTCCAAGCAGCCCGAACTAGAAGATCCAGCAAAAGTTGATGGAATCACAGCAGCATATAATTAAGGGGTACAATAGTCTTCAGGTTTCCCAAAATAAAAATTAAAAATCTTTGTCCGTACAGAAATGCCAAATTTTAAAATCCCTTCCAAAAATGTCCTTGCAGAGTTTCATATACTCCAGTGTTCCTGGACACGTTAATTTGTATATTTACTGGGAGCGATCCAAACTGCAAGAGTTAAGAAAAAGAAAACATAAAAAAAAAAAAATAATGTGAGCAGAACAAGAGCAAATGTGCAGAAGTTGATTTGCACCTAGATGTACAGATGTGCAGGATTTTACTGGCAGTGATTCATAGACTGAATACCGGCAAATGCACCAAGCAGCACTTTCCAAGATATTTATTGAACTGAAATGCCTTGCTTGCATCAGGGATATTTTGTTTTTTAAAAAGTGGTCCAAGATCAGCAGCCACTTTTGCAAAGTTGTTGGTAGTGAGCTCTAGACAGGGCAAGCTGGGATGGGGGCACAGAAAGTTAGCCGAGACGCTTTATAAGTGCTTCCTTTGCCTTCAAGTGAGTCATCGAAAGAGCTAATGTTTGGAGTCGTTACGGGAGGCGCAAATTCCTGGTCACGCCCACAGACCCAGCCCACTGAAGGGAGGAGGACTTCTAGCCCCTCCCTCTCACACTTCCAAGTATCTTTCGTAGGGTGAACAGGGCTCCAAAACAAGATTGCGTTTTGCCTTCTCTGGACTGGGGGTTTTCTTTTTTGTATAAAACTGTAAGTGATGTTAAAAATAGCATTCAGAAAGAAAAACTAAGTGTGACATCTGAGAAATATATATTCTGAAACGTTTGGCTAGAGTTTCCACATTCATATATTGTTCAAAGTACTGTATCAGTTATAAAGTGATTCTGTTATGACCCTCTTTGGCAAAAAAAAAAGATTTTTGAAAACCATCCTGCACTTTTATTCTACCACAGTGCTAAGAATCAGTGAAGCAGACATCGCTGCTTGTCCACTGCAGAGAGACCAGGGCACACGCCCCTGCTGCTTCATTTTGTTCTGAAGGCACACAGCTGTTCAAATGTTTGATGGACTTGGGTGAACTTCCAAACAGTATTAAGCAGAGTTGTTTATCTCCCTGCTTTATGTGGCTCCCGAGGGAAGCGCAGCCCCCTTCACACGTTTTGAAACAGGATCTTCTCTTCAGAGTTTGTAGGTTTCCTACAACTGCTTCCAAGGCAGACTGTGTAAAATGATTTTCATACTCTTCTCCATTCTTAAACTCAGATCTAGTACAGCCAGCAAGGATACTGGGACTAGTCGGTTCATGCTTTTATATAGCTTATGTATGCAAATGTTTCATCCTGCCCGGTGTCTGTAGCAGGTAAACATGAATCCTAAAAGGGGAACAAAACAACAAAACCAGTCACGTTTTTTTTAAATTTTTGAGGACCATGTACTCCTGAATAGACAAGTGTCATCCTGTTTACAGGGCTTGTTAATAGTAGCCATTTATTTTGTCCCTTATGTAAAACTACACCTGATATAGAATAGAAATAATAAAACCTGTATTTCCTAATGCTTAGCAAACAAACCAAAAAGGAAAACCACTATGAAAGTGAACACACCAAAAAATATAAATAGTGGGCAAATCACATTACAAATATGCTCCAGAATGTGAAACGTGTGATATAAACACGCAGTTTATAGCGTTTCTTGAAGTTCCTTTTTACTTGATATCATTATATTTATTTTTTTGAAAATTTTCTTTGGTTGTCTGTGACTGTCTTTTCTGACTAAAACGGCAGGTGAACCTGCAGTCAGGTAGACTTTTTGTAATACATGAACAGCCCACAGTTCTGTATCATTGGTCTTTTTAAAAAAAAACCTCCAAAGACATTTTTATTCAAAATGTAGCCTGGTGAAAGAGGATGATGGCAGGCTGATATTAAAGCATGAAAAGTTGGCAGTGAACTTATTCCCCTGAGGAAGCCTATTTGGTGAAACAGTCCCTGTTGGGACCGCTCCTGCTTTGAATTAAGTTAAGTGATTCCTTAAACACAAAATATATGTGCATTTCTGTTCAGAAGATCCAAGAAGTTTCACGTTTATATTTTGAATAAAAAATATCTTTGGAGGTTCATCTAAGAAAAGATTTTTAATGGAAAAGTGATGGATGTATGAAATAGCCACCTGACAGAGGTTGTGTTGGCAAAGGCAGTATTAGAATGTAAGAAAGCATGGAACAAGCAGATAGCAATTATGAGGGAGAAGGTGATTGTAAAACCAAGCAGGAAATGAGGATGAGCAGACTGGATGGACCACATGGTTACCTGCTGTCATGCTTTCTGTTTCTTATCAATCTGTAACTTTTATCTTCAACCATTTTTGCAATCTTCAAATTACTGTGAACCCACTGCTCCTCCAACAACCTTCACTGGATCCTACCTGCCTTGGTATCATCCTATCTGCTTCCTCTCCTTCACGTTACACTACTCACTTGTGCCACCGAACTCTGTTGTCTTGATTTTCTTGCATATCAATATATTTTCAATCCATTCACCCTTTGCACTCCATGAAGACATTCTCACCAAAGTCATCAGCGACTTCTTTATGGCCAAGATGCAGGATATCGACTCAGTCTTCATCCTCCTTTACCTATCTGCTCTTTTAAATACCACTAATCAGTAGGGATGGGCATTTATTTGCAAAGATATGGAACCGTCAACGACATATCCCATGTTGTTGCATGACATTATGACATGAAAATGTGCAGAAAAACAGAAAAACTAATGATTATTATTTGTCAATAATAGTGTGCACCCTTTTAAAAGAGGCCACCCAATGCACCTGCATAAACTAATGCACATGTGCAAACCAGTGTGCATGCATGCATAGTGTGTACTGTTTCAGAGTGGGCTGGATTCAGTAGACGGTGCTCAAAATTTGGTCCCCAAAAATATTTGGTGCTGAACGATATTCTTTAATGTGTGTTCTGGGATCAGCACCTTTTATAGAATAGCGCTTAGCGCCGGGAACCACAATCAACTTTGAGCGCAAGGAATTACACCAGCTGAAATCAGGTGTAAATCCCATGTGCAAGTTGGAGTAGATCTGTACTATTCTATAACACTGCGTACATTTTAAGGGAACACCCCTGACCCACCCATGCTCCTCCCATGGCCACAACCCCTTTGCAGATTCACACAGAAACACATAGTGGGTCTTTTACTAACCTGCGCTAGCATTTTTAGCTTGCATTAAAAATCAGCTGACGCTAAACGCTGAGACACCCATAGGAATATAATGGGCATCTTAGCTCTTAGCGTCAACTAAAAACGCTAGTGCAGCTTAGTTAAAGACTCCCTTAGGTGCTATTCTATAAGGCTCATAAGTGTGTTTGCATGCGGATCTGCCTTTTCTGTCCTGTTTTGGTGCCTTGCATCTGTAAGAATGCTTTTCGACATGGAAGTAGTGGCTAGGGTTTGCCACCATATATAGAATTCCCCCAAATGTGCCTTGCTTCCAAAGCGTGTGCACAAACCCCTGGATTCTGTATATGGTGTCCAAACTTGGGTGCCAAAATTTGTGCATGGATTGAAGATGAGCATGTAAATTAATTAGCCAACAAGCCATTAACTAACAAATAAATTGATGTTAACAACCAATTATTACAGTTAATTTGCATTAATTAGATTTTACGCATGCATCTTCCTGTGCACTGTTCTTTAATCCTCCATACCTAAATTCCCTAGTGCGTAACTCCAAAGGGACGTGGTAGAGGTGATCCAAAAATCTGCATGAGGACTTATAGAATAAGAATACTACAATTCCTGCACCCAACTGCCAAGAGTTGGATACCAGCATTTACACAAGATTTCAGGTGATGTAAACACCGGTGCCCAAATTTGGGCAGAGCTATGGGCTTCAAGTACTCAATTCAGAAAATGCTCTTAATAGAATAGATTTCTGTGCCAATTGTTTCCAGCGCCCAAATTTGGGTGCCATTTACTGAATCCGGGCCTCGTCAACTTTGCTCCTGTGATGAAAAACATTCCAGATGAAAACAATACGAGCAACTCAGGAAACAATATAAAACAAAAATTTTCTGGATGTCCATCCCTACTAATCACCTTATTTATTTTGGATGTTTTATCTGCCTTTTCGGTAGTACTCAAGGTGGTTCACAATATAAAACTGCAAGTAATAACTAACAGAATAGTCAAAACACACCATCAAAACAGTCAAACATAAACCCTAACATTAAGTAAAACTGAGATAAAATGAATGGGCCCAATATTTACAAACAAACAAACAAAAAAGCTGAGTTTCCAAATTTAGGGGCATTACCGCCTGGGTACCGCATGTCCTGGGAACTAATTCTGAATTTGGTGTGCGCCAAAAGCATACAGTAGAAAATATTTTAAATTTTCTACTGTGTGGTGCTTACCCGGCGGTAAACAGCAGTCGGCTCACCTTGCTGCCTACCGCCTGGGTAGTAGGTGAGACCTTACCGCTAAGTCAACGGGTGGCAGTAATGTCTCAGGCTGAAAACGGACGCGCGCTGTTTTTTATTTTTCCACATGTCCATTTTCTGGCCTCTCAAAAAAGGCCCTTTTTCCAGGATGCAGTAAAATCTGTCCCAGCACATGCCCAAAAGATGCGCTCACACTGACGTAGGCCACGTTTTGCTGTGACTTAGTAAACAGGTCCCCTTAGGGCCCTGTTTACTAAGTCACACTGTAGGCGCACTAACGTTTTAGCTTGCACTAAAAATTAGCACTCACTAATCCTAGACACCTATAGGTGTCTCTAGCATTAGCGCATGTTAATTTTTAGCACATGTTACATGGTTAGCGCTAAGTGTAGGCTCGCTAAAAACACTAACGCACTTTAGTAAATAGGGCCCTAAAATAATTACATGTCCAACTTGTTAAAAATACTTTTTACTTTCTACTTTTACTTCATTACTTTTGAAGCCAGTACTTTTACTTTTTACTTAAGTACTTGTAAAAAGTAACAACCCCATTTCTGCAGGCAGGAATGGGCCTTATAATTCTGTAAGGAGAAAGAAAATTGGTCTCCCCATGGCAAGTACAATTAGTTTATAAATATTAGGGGTGTGCAGGCCACAATAATTCATTTTGTTTAGTTTCCTATGTTATTTATAGGATCTTTCATTTTGGGTGGAGGGGGTCATTTGGAAGCAATATTATCAATGTGGTACACTAATGATGACACAGAAAACAACATTTCAAATGAATGCACATCCCTTATATATATATATATATATATATATATATATATATATATATATATATATATATATATATATATACAGTGTGGTGTTTTTTTTTTTAGCAAAAAAGGTGCCGGTATTCAAATTCTAGGCCACTCTTCAGAAGTGGGGTGATCACTGAAGGACCCACCCCATAATAGCCAGGCCCCCTGCAACCAGTCACAGAATCTATGACAAGACAGAATTGGTGTGTAGAGCCTGAGTTATTTCATTAAAACTTGATGTCCATGGGTCACTTTTAGCAGGCAATGGAAAAGGTGCCGGTACTCAGTATCCCCAAGTACCCCCTCAAAAAAAGCCCTGTATATATATATATATATATATATATATATATATATATATATATATATATATATATATAGATAGATATATATATATAGATATATATAGATATATAGATATATATAGATATATACCCCTGGTCCCACTCATGCCACTTATAGGCTAAGCTCCTTGGGTTAGATTAGGTACCCCAGAACCAGGATGTACAAAAGCATTCAAAATGTTGAGTTGAGTGCAGGCCAGGGCCAGGCTTTATCCCAAATAGGCCATGGAGTAATCTGTTTACTGGGTAGGCAGTCCACCTAAATGGATGAACACCAAATCCCACAGAGTCAAAACACAAACAAAGAAGTGGGAAGTGGACCAATGACTCCAGGGAGCTGTGACTATGGTTATATACAATGAGTAAACTTTTTTTTTTTTAATCATTTATTTATAATTTTTTCATTTTACAAGGATCACTTGCAAAACAGTAAAACAGAGATGATTGTACATTAAAACAAGCTCAACAAGATAAATGGATTTTATACAATCTTTCTCTTTCTTAGACCACAAAATAAATAGGGAGAGTGAAACAAGACAAGGAGATCAATTTAAACAACAGCAAACAAAGAAAACGTGGTATTAACCCGATTATCCCCAGTTATTATTTATCTAAATCATTATTCCACATTGATCATTTGGTTGGTTTCTTCAAGAACATAACGATGCATAGTCCATCAATTTCATTGGAAACATACTTATTGTCCAATATTAGTGAAAGTAATACACCTGATTTCATTTTTTTCCCTTTTAAAACCAGAAATTGTTTAACAATACAAACCCTTGAATCTCCAATCCAATTCCCGCTGATTAAAGTAATCCCAGTTTCACAGGCTTCACTCCTTTTGAATTAATATATTAAGAGGAATCATTTCAGAGGAAAAAAAACATTAGGAGTCATACCCAGAACTCTGGGAAAACAACAATCTCGATATTAATCATCTGTAACAATATTCATTTTGTTCAAATTTTTCTGGTCTTTTATCATTTTCAAATCTTAACCGTTTCCTACTTCAGTAGAACTTCATTTGCTGTATATTCTCAAAGGATTCGATTAGATTATCCATGTGACTCATTAACAAGACTATGTCTGAAGCAAAGTCATTCTCTACCACCGTCAGGTCCTGGAGCACCCTCCAGATGACATTCAATGCAACCTCCACGGGAGCCAAAAACTCCAAGCTGATAACTCTTCAGGGTTTAGGAGTAGCACCGCCGACACGGGTTCAGTTGTAAATGACTTCCGTTTCAGCATACACTCCTGACTCACTCCTCCACTCCTTGGGCATGGTAGTTAAATGATTTTTGAGCGATGAAGTTGTTTCCAGGTCCAAGAGCATCGACGCTCCTTCGTCGGCGCTAATCAAAGGACCCATCAACCCAGTCATCTATGGGCAGCTCGTCACACAGCGGTCCCACACTTGCTGCACAGGGGACAAAACGCTGGTCATTGGCGGCTGACTCCCCATTGTCCCCTTCCTCTGTTAAGGCAACTACAATGCAGAGAGGAAATTTCAAGTGAACAAAAACTGAACTTCAGAGGACAGCTAGGCCGTTGAGTGTACGAGCTTCAGGTCACCATCTTTCCCCTCTCCCTAATTTGGGACACTCTTTGTCTGGTTTCTCCTCAGAGGCCTGTCTGATATGGGTAACCCTTCAGCATAGCCCTCTGAGTCATTGAAACATGGAAGCCCCTCCACCACTTACAAGGTGGTGTCCCTTCGGAGGGGGAGTAAACTTTAATGTAGACTTGACACAGTACTGTGTTTCAGCCACAGGCCTGCCTCAGGAGTCTTTGAAGTTCTGATACAGATATATAGCCTTGATACAAACTGGTCTTTAAAAAAGACCTTTTACGGTCTAAGAACACAGTGAAACGCTGAGTATATACTCTTGCATCTGTGAAGAGTGAAAAAAGATGCAAGAGTATATTCACACGTGCAATGAAAGTCCTGCCAGAAGTGAGGCACTCCCGTTCCCACTTCTCCTACCTGGCAAGCCCTCCTATTTGTTCCGAATTGAGAAACACTCTGCAGGTACCCTCTGCCCTGTGACAGGGGCTTCAGTCATCACCAACTTTAAATTCCTCCTGCCTTGGTTCCCAGTACTTCCCCCTCGATACAGTAGGTCTCGGCCGGGGTGGGCTACCAAAGACCAGAATTTTCTCCATACAATCCCTTTTATTAACTCCTGTCCCTGCCCCCACCCCCATGGGCTGGCCCTTCCCAAAACGGTTCACCAGGCTGGCAATCCCAGCCCTCCTTAATTTAGTGACCGCCCTGAAAATCTTCCCTCCCACTACTCCAAGTAGGGCATTTTCGGAGGGGGGGTCACATATAATTATTGCATAAATGACAACACTAAGTTCATCCTAGTTAACTGATTTACTTCATTCTTACTGTATTGATACAGAATGAGTGATGCCATGCCACTGGTCTCAGACAGTCTTGCTACAGACATTAAAGCTGTGACCTGTCTCTTCTGCAGCACATTCCTGACAGTGCATCATGCCTCCGCCATGCCATCAGCACTTCTGATGAGTTCAGATTTTATCAGGAACTAGACCCCCTGCTATAGGGCGTCCCAAAATTAATGTTGATTCAACCCCAAAAATGACATGGCTTGGCCTGGATCTGTAAAGGGACTTCACCTCACATTTTGCACCACAGATAAATCAAGGTATATTAAGAGAAACATTATTTTACCTAGATAACTTGACTGCTGAATATTGTTTTACTCTTCAGCTGGTACCATTGCACCAGTTTCCCAGTGTGAACACTTTTAACTGTGCCACAAATTAGTGAGCCACAGGGGTTTCATTCTGAGACTGCTTTACATCACGAGCTATGCATTTGCTATAAAATAGGAGGGGAGTAAGCTAGTACCAGCAACCCCAACAGTTTTGAAAAAGAAACTCATTGGAATTTTGCCTTTCAACATGTACTTGTAGGCTTGCTCACACAGAGTAACCTTGGCCCTGTGGAGTACATAAATGTTTTAAAAATGACCACTAAATAAAAAAAAAAAAAGCAACAGTAAAGCTGCCAGTCCCCAGTTTCACCATAAAATTCTGCCCTCTTTTAGTCCAGGGTTTATATTTGTCCAAACAAGTTCTGTTAATTGTCAAGAAAATAGTCAAACATATGACAACTGTTTTTAAAAGGAACTAACATGCAGTTACAAACTTGTAGATTATTGTCTTTCCAACATAAAATCATGCCATAAAAACTGTCTCTGGGTATGTTTAGACATCAGAACTAAGAAGTTACAAAAGGTCACTGATCATAAACAGTATAATGTCCTGGGAATTAAGTCATAAAAGAAGAGAAACACAATTTGAAACCCCTGAAACTATATTTAATACAATAAATGTGAGATATTTAACCATGAGCTTGTAATTTAAGGAGGCGCAGGCCATGATACAGAAGAGCATGCCAAAATCATGTAGTAATCACGGGCACAGTAATAAATGTGAACTTGCTAAAAATAAATCACTATAGAATAGATATATCTGACGCTGAAGTATTTGTGGTAGATCAGTGAAATCACATTTCAAGATGTGGTAATTTACCTCTTAGAAAAGGTAGTAGAGGGGGACATCACAGAGTAAAAAAAGACATCTGTACCTTCTCTAACTGGCCTGAAGTGAGCACTGGGCTCCCTCCCAAAAATCTTCCATAACAGGCCCCCCTCCTGGAAGCCAGAATCTTTAAGCAAGTCTCCTATCAGTAGATTGGCCAACTAAGAGTACCCCAAAAGAAGGATGAGTATCCCAAAAGAACTGAATTTGCATATATAGTTTGATTATGTGAATATATTTACATAATGCAGTATATAAAATGAATAAATCCGATCCAATACATTTAAATAGAAATGCAACTCGACATATTGAAGAAGACTGACCAAATAACTTGGATTCTTGTTTAATCTTTATTTACGGCATTTATATCCCGCTCTTTCCCGCTCGATACCAGGCTCAGTGCGGCTTACAGAATGTGGTACAGAATATCATAGAGATAACACAAAGTAAGGTACAAGGTGTGGTACAAAGTACCAGAGAGATAACACAGAGTATGGTATGATGCCAACTGTTGAACCTCTCACATAACAAATACAGTGCACTCTAGTTATGTGCAAGGCCTCAGGACTAAGTTTAACGTGCACATAACCAATGTTACCTTTTCATAGCATAATTTCAGTAAGCACACAGAGCCAGTATAGCACAACTTATTCATTACTGTAATAGGACAGTTGACAATTTTCTAACAATGCCAAATATAGTTACAGAAGTAAAGCATAGCCTATTTTCTAAAAACATCAATAAAACTTGCCATGCACAACTATTGTCATTAGTAGTCTGTTAAATGGGAGAAAAGAAATCAGAAATAGTTATCTGTACAGTGTTCTATCTATTCTTGTTGTAAGCCAGGTCAAGTTGGTCATAATAATATTACTACTACTACAACAACTTATCATTTATATAGCCCTACTAGAAGTATGCAGTGCTGTACACTGGACATGAAGAGACAGTCCCTGCTCAACAGCTAATTAGGACAGACAGAACAAATAAGGGATAAGGAAATTACTAAGGTGGGAATGATAAAACATGGGTACTGAACAAGTGAGTAAGGGTTAGGAGTTAGAAGCAGCATCAAGAAGGTTGGCTTTTAGCCTAGATTTGAAGACGGCCAGAGAAGGAGCTTGACATACTGACTCAGAAAGTCTATTCCAGGCATATGGTGCAGCAAGATAAAAGGAACTGGAGTCTGGAGTTAGCAGTGGAGAGAAGGGTGCAGATAAGGGAGATTTACCCAGTGAACGGAGTTTCCAGGGAGGAATGTAGGGAGAGATAAGAGTGGAGAGGTACTGAGGAGCTCCAGAGTGAATGCACTTGTAAGTCAATAAGAGGAGTTTGAATTGTAGGCAGAAATGGATTGGGAGTCAATGAAGTTACTTGAGGAGAGGGCTAATATGAGCACAGCAATACTGGCAGAATATAAATCATGCAGCAGATTGAAGGGGAGCGAGATGGCTTAGTGGGAGACCTGTGAGAAGCAAGTTGCAATAGTCTAATCGAGAGGTGATAAGAGTGTGGATAAGGGTTCTGGTTGTGTGCTCAGAAAGCAAAGGATGAATTTTGGTGATATTATAGAGAAAGAAATGGCAGGGTTTAGCAGTCTCCCTCCTCCAGATTTCAACCCCTTCTTCCACCTCAATCTCACTGTTTTTCCTCCTTTGAAGTCCACTCTATCCGCCTTTTCTCTCCTCTGCCTCTTCGAATAGCAGTCATTTATCGTCCCCCTGATAAGTTCCTTTCATCCTTTCTCAGTGACTTTGATGCCTGGCTTGCCTTCTTCCATGATCCTTCCTCCCCCTCTCTCATGCTTGGTGACTTTAATATTCCTGCTAATGATGCTTCTAACTCTTATATTTCCAAGTTACTCACTTTAACATCCTCCTTTAATCTCCAACTATGCTCCACCTCCCCCACTCATCAAAATGGTCACTGTCTTGATCTTATCTTCTCCTCCAACTGTTCACCCTCTAGTTTCCTTGCCTCTGATCTTCCCCTCTCTGACCACCATCTTATAACTTTCACACTTAAATCTCCTCCCTCCCAGTCCCGTCCTATCTTATCTAATTTATCTAGGAATCTTCATGGAATTGGCCCTTCATCTCTATCCTCCCATGTTTCAAACCTCCTCTCGACTGTGGCACCATCCACGTCTGTCAACGAGGCTGTTTCTTCTTACAACAATGTTTCAAACCTCCTCTCGACTGTGGCACCATCCACGTCTGTCAACGAGGCTGTTTCTTCTTACAACAATATTCTATCATCTGCCTTAGACATTCTTGCACCTTTGATGACCCGCCCTATAAGGCGTACAAAACCCCAACCTTGGCTGACTTCTAATATCCGCTACCTACGTTCCTGGCGGAAATCTTGGGCCCTTGCTGATTTCTTACATTTTAAGTTCATGCTGACCTCCTTCCAATCTGCTCTTTTTACGCGCCAAACAGGATTATTTATATCCAACTGACTAACTCTCTTGGCTCTAACCCTCGACTTCTCTTCACCACATTGAACTCTCTCCTCAAGGTGCCCCCTCTCCCAACTCCCCCTTCATTATCTCCTCAGACCCTTGCTGAATTCTTTCACGACAAGGTTCAAAAGATAAACCTTGCATTCTCTACCTCGCCACCTCTCCCTCCACTAGTCCGTTCCCCTCTCTCTCCTTCCCCTCATTCCCTTTCCTCCTTTCCTGAAGTTACTATTGAGGAAACTACACTTCTCCTTTCTTCCTCAAAATGTACCACCTGTTCCTCTGATCCCATTCCCACCCACCTTCTTAATGCCATCTCTCCTGCTCTTATTCCTTTTATCTGTCACATTCTCAACCTCTCACTTTCCACTGTGACTGTCCCTTCTGCTTTTAAACATGCTGTGGTCACACCTCTCCTTAAGAAGCCTTCACTTGACCCTACTTGTCCCTCTAATTACCGACCCATCTCCCTCCTTCCCTTTCTCTCCAAATTACTTGAGCGTGCTGTTCACCGCTGCTGCCTTGATTTTCTCTCCTCACATGCTATCCTTGACCCACTACAATCTGGTTTTCGCCCTCTCCACTCAACCAAAACTGTGCTTACTAAAGTCTCGAATGACCTATTACTGGCTAAATCCAGAGGTCAATATTCCATCCTCATTCTTCTTGATCTTTCTGCTGCTTTTGACACTGTCGATCACAGCATACTTCTCGATACCCTGTCCTCACTTGGATTCCAGGGCTCTGTCCTTTCCTGGTTCTCTTCCTACCTCTCCCTCCACACCTTTAGTGTTCACTCTGGTGGATCCTCTTCTACTTCTATCCCTCTGTCTGTCGGCGTACCTCAGGGTTCTGTTCTTGGTCCCCTCCTCTTTTCTATCTACACTTCTTCCCTTGGTTCATTAATCTCATCCCATGGCTTTTCCTACCATCTCTATACTGATGACTCCCAAATCTACCTTTCTACCCCTGATATCTCACCTTGCATCCAAACCAAAGTTTCAGCGTGCTTGTCTGACATTGCTGTCTGGATGTCTCAACGCCACCTGAAATTAAATATGACCAAAACCGAGCTTCTCATTTTCCCCCCCAAACCTACCTCCCCGCTCCCCCCATTTTCTATTTCTGTTGATGGCTCTCTCATTCTCCCTGTCTCCTCAGCTCGAAACCTTGGGGTTTATCTTTGACTCTTCTCTCTCCTTCTCTGCTCATATCCAGCAGATCGCCAAGACCTGTCGTTTCATTCTTTACAACATCCGTAAAATCCGCCCCTTTCTTTCTGAGCACTCTACCAAAACCCTCATCCACACCCTTGTCACCTCTCATTTGGACTACTGCAATCTGCTTCTTGCTGGCCTCCCACTTAGTCACCTCTCCCCTCTCCAGTCGGTTCAAAACTCTGCTGCCTGTCTTGTCTTCTGCCAGGGTCGCTTTACTCATACTACCCCTCTCCTCAAGTCGCTTCACTGGCTCCCTATCCGTTTTCGCATCCTGTTCAAATTTCTTCTACTAACCTATAAATGTACTCACTCTGCTGCTCCCCAGTATCTCTCCACACTCGTCCTTCCCTACACCCCTTCCCGTGCACTCCATTCCCTGGATAAATCCTTCTTATCTGTTCCCTTCTCCGCTACTGCCAACTCCAGACTTCGCTCCTTCTGTCTTGCTGCGCCCTATGCCTGGAATAGACTTCCTGAGCCCCTACGTCTTGCCCCATCCTTGACCATCTTTAAATCTAGATTGAAAGCCCACCTCTTTAACATTGCTTTTGACTCGTAACCACTTGTATCCATTCGCCTCCACCTACCCTCCTCTCCTCTTTCCTCTACACATTAATTGATTTGTTTGCTTTATTTTTTGTCTACTAGATTGTAAGCTCTTTGAGCAGGGACTGTCTTTCTTCTATGTTTGTGCAGCGCTGCGTACGCTTTGTAGTGCTATAGAAATGCTAAATAGTGGTAGTAGTAGTAGTAGTAGTAAGTGCAGAGAAGGAGAGAGAGGAGTTGAAAATGACCCCAAGGTTACGAGCTGATGAGACAGGAAGGATAAGAGTATTGTCCACAGGGGGAAAGATAAGAAGCTCAGACTAGGTCATTTTTAGTTTCAGATGGTGGTGAGACATCCAGGCAGCAATGTCAAGACAGGCAGGCTGATACTTTGGCCTGGATTCCTGCTGAAATTTCTGGTGTGGAAAGATAGATCTGGGAGTAATCTGCATAAAGGTGATACTGAAAACCATTGGATGAGATCAGAATACCAAGGGAAGAAGGATAGATGGAGAAAAGAAGAGGTCCCAGGACAAATCCCTGAGGTACATCAACTGATAGTGGGATAGAAGTGAAGGAGGATTTGCCAGAGTATACACTAAAAGTACAATGAGAGAGATAAGAAGAAAACCAGGAAAGAACAGAGCCTTGACTTCCAAGTGAGGACAGCGTATCAAGAAGTAGGCAGTGATCAACAGTGTCAAAAGCAGCAGATAGATCGAGAAGGATGAGGATAGAATAGAGACTACTACTACTACTACTACTACTTAACATTTCTAAAGCGCTACTAGGGTTACGCAGCGCTGTACAATTTAACATGGAAGGACAGTCCCTGCTCAAGGAGCTTACAATCTAAAAGACAGGTGTACAATCTAAAGTCAAGTGTACGATCTAAAAGACAGGTGTAAATCTAAAGACAAGTGTACAGTCAAAAGACAAGTGTAGAGTCAGTCTGATAGGGCATACTATATTTCACGAAAGGTTAGGTGCCGAAAGCAGCATTGAAGAGGTGAGTTTTAAGCAGAGATTTGAAGATGGGTAGGGAGGGGGCTTGGCGTAGGAGTTGAGGAAGATTGTTCCAGGCATAGGGTGAGGCATGGCAGAATGAGCGGAGCCTGGAGTTGGCAGTGGTGGAGAAGGGAACTGAAAGGAGGGATTTGTCCTCTGAGCGGAGGTTACGGGTGGGAACATAGGGGGAGATGAGGGTAGAGAGGTAGTGAGGAGCCGCAGACCGGGTGCATTTGTAGGTAAGGAGGAGAAGCTTGAATTGTATGCGGTATCTGATCGGAAGCCAGTGAAGTGACTTGAGGAGAGGGGTGATATGAGTAAATCGGTTCTGGCGGAATATAAGACGTGCGGCAGCGTTCTGAATGGATTGAAGGGGGGATAGATGGCTAAGTGGGAGGCCGGTGAGGAGTAAGTTGCAGTAGTCAAGGTGAGAGGTAATGAGAGCGTGGACAAGAGTTCGTGTGGTGTGCTCAGATAGGAAAGGGCGAATTTTGCTGATGTTGAAGAGGAAGAAGCGACAGGTCTTGGCAGTCTGTTGGATATGCGCAGAGAAGGAGAGGGAGGAGTTGAAGATGACTCCGAGGTTGCGGGCAGATGGGACGGGGAGGATGAGGGTGTTATCAACTGAGATAGAGAGTGGAGGAAGAGGAGAAGTGGGTTTAGGTGGAAAGACGAAGAGCTCGGTTTTGGATATGTTCAGCTTCAGGTGGCGGTTGGACATCCAGGTAGCAATGTCGGATAAGCAGGCCGATACCTTGGCCTGGGTCTCCGCGGTGATGTCTGGTGTGGAGAGATATAGCTGGGTGTCATCAGCATAAAGATGATACTGAAAACCATGAGATGAGATCAGTGAGCCTAGGGAAGAGGTGTAGATTGAGAAGAGAAGGGGTCCAAGGACAGATCTCTGGGGAACTCCAACAGATAGTGGGATGGGAGTGGAGGAAGATCCATGAGAGTGTACCCTGAAGGTGCGGCGGGAGAGATAAGAGGAGAACCAGGAGAGGACAGAGCCTTGGAACCCAAAAGAGGACAGTGTTGCAAGAAGTAACTGGCCAGGAACAGGTCATTGGAGACTTTGGTAAGTGCTGTTTCAATTGAATGAAGAGGGCGAAAGCCAGATTGAAGTGGATCAAGAATAGCTTGAGATGAAACAAAATCAAGACAATGGTGGTGAACAGTACATTCAACTATCTTGGATAGGAAAGGGAAGAGAGAGATGGGGCGACAGTTGGAAGGACAGGTGTAGCTATTCAAATTTGTTAAATCGCAAGAGGATTGTGAAAAATTGCAAGAGGACTTTAAGAGACTGGGAGATTGGGCATCCAAATGGCAAATGTGAGCAAGTGCAAAGTGATGAATGTGGGAAAAAGGAACCCAAACTATTGCTACATGATGCAAGGTTCCACATTAGGAGTCACCGACCAGGAAAAGTATCTAGGTGTCATCGTTGGCGATAAGTTGAAACCCTCTTCTCAGTGTGCAGCAACGGCTAAGAAAGCAAATAGAAAGGTAGGTATTGTTAGGAAAGGAATGGAAAACAAAAATGAGGATGTTATAATGCCTTTGTATTGTTCCATGGTGTGACCGCACCTTGAATACTGTGTGCAATTCCGGTCACCGCATCTCAAAAAATATATAGTGGAATTAGAAAAGGTAAAGAGAAGGGCGATAAAAATGATAAATGGGATGGGATGACTTTTCTATGAGGAAAGGCTGAAACAGCTAGGGCTCTTCAGCTTGGAGAAAAAACAGCTGAGTGGAGCTATGATAGAGGTCTATAAAATAATGAATGGAGTGGAACGGATAGGCGTGAATTGCTTGTTTACTCTTTCCAAAAATACTAGGACTAAGTGGCACGCAATGAAGCTACAAAGTAGTACATTTAAAACAAATTGGAGAAAATATTTTGTCACTCATTGTGTAATTAAATTCTGGAATTCGTTGCCAGAGAATGTGGTAAAAGCAGTTAGATTAGCAGGGTTTAAAAAAGGTTTGAATATCTTCCTAAAAGAAAAGTCCATAAGCCATTATTAAGATGGACTTGGGAAAATCCACTGCTTATTTCTAGGATAAGCAGCATAAAATATATTGTACTGTTTTGGGATCTTGCAGGTACTTGTAACCTGGATTGACCACTGTTGGAAACAGGATACTGGACTTGATGTCCCAGTATGGCAGCACTTTTATTCTAATGTTCTAATTTACTCAGTAAAAGATTGATAAGATGCCCATTCTGGCTTGGCCATCTAGGCAGTCAGCCTTGTTGCTTATCCTTTGCAATAGCCATGATGGGCTCCATAGATACTCTATATTGTTAATGTATATCAAACACAAGCCTATTTTGATGAGGTTTGTATCATTAGCAGCCAGACTGCCTGGGAGAACTCAGAGTTACTGGCTACTTCTACAAAATAACATCTAGCTTCACTCTAGAGAGAAATAATCTGCTTTACATTAAAAAAAGAAAATGCATGAGAAACAACAAGAATCCCTAGGGGGGCAGAGGGTTCTGGGAAGCAGACTGGTCACGACCTTACCAAGGCTTCAGCTGGGCCCAATTAGAGGAACCAGGCACTTGGTAGAGAGGAAGCTAGAGAGATCAGAGCCCAGCTGTCAAGGAAACACTGCCTACATAGAATTATGGGAAACACTTTATACTGGAAAGCAAGGAGTATCACATAACAAAAAATGTAAGTAGCTGAAACGTAAGACAACTTCCAATTGCCTCAAAAATGTATTAAGACTACTAATAATGCTGTTATTATGCTCATAAAAGGTTGAGAGACTGTGAAGATCAAAAAGATTGACGGCACCGATTCTCTCCAAAACTTGAATATGGGCCAAAGCTTTTTCACAATGTACTTTATCTTGAAAAGTCAATGCGCTTGAATCCATAAGCGCAAGTGAGCACTCAAGTCCACATTCAACCAACGGTTATTATTAATAGTAAGAATTTTTTGAGGCAATTAGAATTTCTCATTTCAGCTGCTAGGCTTTTTTTTTAAAGGTAACACTGCAACATGTGAGTAACAGGCAGGGAGATCTCCCAAAATGCTAAAGGGACCTCAATCTTAGATATCTTTAAAAAGCTGAGCTCTAAATAATGATTCTCAGTTAGGTTCATAAATGTGTGACCTATTTTCTTCAAATTTAAGAGCCTTAAGTTTTCAGCTGAAAATTCATCTTAATTTAGGAGGTTAAGTTACATTTAGGCCTGGCATTCATTTAAGAAAATAAGAATAGCAATATTGATTGAATAGCAGATTAATGGTCAATCTAGCCCAGTATCCTGCTTCCAACAGTGGCCAATCCAGGTCACAAGTACCTGGTAGAAACCCAAAAAGCAACATTCCATGCTACCAATCCCAGGGCAAGCAGTGGCTCCCTGATGACTATCTGAATGGTATACTATGGACTTGTCCAAACCTTTATTAAACCAAGATATGCTAACTGCTGTTACCACATCCTCAGGTAATGAGTTCCAGAGCTTAACTATTCTTTGCGTGAAAAAATATTTCCTCCTATTTGTTTTAAAAGTATTTCCATGTAATTTCATTGAGTGTCCTCTAGTTCTTGTACTTTTTGAAAGCGTGAAAAATCAATTCACTTTTACCTGTTCTATACCACTCAGGATTTTGTAGATCTCAATCATATCCCCCCCTCAGCCATCTCTTTTTCAAGCTGAAGAACCCTAACCTCTTTATCCTTTCCTCATACAGGAGGAGTTCCATCCCCTTTATCATTTTGGTCACTGTTCCTTGAGCCTTTTCTAACTCTGATATATCTTTTTTTGAGATACGGTGACCAGAACTGACCACAATACTCAAGGTGAGGTCACACCATGGAACAATGCAGCAGCATTATAATATTCCTTGTCTTATTTACCATCCCTGTCCTAATAATCCCTAGTATCCTGTTTGCTTTTGTGGCTGCAGCTGCACACTGGGCAGAAGATTTCAGCGTATTGTCTACAACAATATCTAAATCTTTTTCTTGGGTGCTGACCCTCAAGGTGGACCCTAACATCAGATAATTCTGATTTGGATTATTCTTCCCAGTGTGCATCACTTAGCATCTGTCCATATTAAATTTCATTTGCCTTTTACATAGTAACAATAGTAACATAGTAGATGACGGCAGAGAAAGACCTGTACGGTCCATCCAGTCTGCCCAAGAAGATAAACTCATATGTGCTACTTTATGAGTATACCTTGATTTGCATCTGCTATTTTCAGGGCACAGACCATAGAAGTCTGCCCAGCACTAGCCCTGCCTCCCACCACCGGCTCTGCCATCCAATCTCCGCTAAGCTTCTGAGGATCCATTCCTTCTGAACAGGATTCCTTTATGTTTATCCCACGCATTTTTGAATTCTGTTACCATTTTCATCTCCACCACCTCCCTCGGGAGGGCATTCCAAGAATCCACCTCTCTCCATGAAAAAATACTTCCTGACATTTTCCTTGAGTCTGCCCTCCTTCAATCTCATTTCATGTCCTCTAGTTCTACTGCCTTCCCATCTACGGAAAAGGTTCGTTTGCAGATTAATACCTTCCAAATATTTGAAAGTCTGTATCATATCACCCCTGTTTCTCCTTTCCTCCAGGGTATACATGTTCAGGTCAGCAAGTCTCTCCTCATGCGTCTTGTAACGCAAATCCCATACCATTTTTGTAGCTTTTCTTTGCACCGCTTCAATTCTTTTTACATCCTTAGCAAGATACGGCCTCCAAAACTGAACACAATACTCCAGGTGGGGCCTCACCAACGACTTATACAGGGGCATCAACACCTCCCTTCTTCTGCTGGTCACACCTCTCTCTATACAGCCTAGCAGCCTTCTAGCTACGGCCATCGCCTTGTCACACTGTTTCGTCGTCTTCAGATCCTCAGATACTATCACCCCAAGATCCCTCTCCCCGTCTGTACATATCAGACTCTCACCACCTAACACATATGTCTCCCGTGGATTTCTATTCCCTAAGTGCATCACTTTGCATTTCTTCGCATTGAATTTTAATGGCCAAACTTTAAACCATTCTTCTAGCTTCTGCAGATCCTTTTTCATGTTTTCCACTCCCTCCTGGGTGTCCACTCTGTTACAAATCTTAGTATCATCTGCAAAAAGGCAAACTTTACCTCCTAACCCTTTGATAATGTCACTCACAGATATATGGAACAGAATCGGCCCCAGCACCAATCCCTGAGGCACTCCACTACTTACCTTTCCCTCATCTGAGCGAATTCCATTAACCACCATCCTCTGGCGTCTGTCCGTCAACCAGTTCCTAATCCAGTTCACCACGTCGGGTCCTATCTTCAGCCTGTCAAGTTTATTCAAGAGCATCCTGTGGGGATCCGTGTCAAAAGCTTTGCTGAAATCTAAGTAGATTATGTCTATAGCACGTCCATGATTCAATTCTCCAGTCACCCAGACAAAGAATTCAATGAGATTCATTTGGCACGATTTTCCTTTGGTAAAACCATGTTGTCTCGGATCTTGCAACTTATTGGCTTCCAGGAAATTCACTATCCTTTCCTTCAGCATCGCTTCCATTACTTTTCCAATAACTGAAGTGAGGCTTACCGGCCTGTAGTTTCCAGCTTCTTCTCTATCACCACTTTTGTGAAGAGGGACCACATCCGCTGTTCTCCAATCCCACGGAACCTCTCCCGTCTCCAAGGATTTATTAAACAAATCTTTAAGAGGACCCACCAGAACCTCTCTGAGCTCCCTCAATATCCTGGGGTGGATCCCATCCGTTCCCATGACTTTGTCCACCTTTAGATTTTCAAGTTGTTCATACACACTCTCTTCCGTGAACGGTGCTATATCCACTCCATTCTCTTATGTACTTTTGCCAGTCAATCGTGGTCCTTCTCCAGGATTTTCTTCTGTGAAAAGAGAACAAAAGTATCTATTTAGCAAATTTGCTTTTTCTTCATCATTATCTACATAGCGGTTCGCTGCATCTTTCAGTCTCACAATTCCCTTTTTAGTCTTCCTCCTTTCACTAATATATCTGAACAAATTTTTGTCACCCCTCCTTACATTTCTAGCCATTTGTTCTTCCGCTTGCGCTTTCGCCAGACATATCTCTCTCTTGGCTTCTTTCAGTTTCATCCGGTATTCCTCTTTGTGTTCCTCTTCTTGAGTTTTTCTGTATTTCAGGAATGCCAACTCTTTAGCCTTTATTTTCTCAGCCACTTGCTTGGAGAACAATATCGGTTTCCTTTTTCTCTTGCTTTTATTTACTTTCCTTACATAAAGGTTTGCGGCCATATTTATAGCTTCTTTCAGCCTGGACCGTCCTTCCAGTTCTCGTAAGTCATCCCAGCCCATCAGCTCCTTCCTCAGGTATTCCCCCATTTTACTAAAGTCAGCATGCTTGAAATCCAGGACTTTGAGTTTTGAGTGGCCGCCCTCCACTTCAGTTGTCATATCAAACCAAACTGATGGTCACTGCTGCCCAGGTGGGCACCCACTCGGACATTTGACACACTATCCCCATTTGTGAGCACCAGATCCAGTGTTGCTCCCTCCCTTGTGGGTTCCGTCACCATTTGTCTGAGCAGAGCACTTTGAAAAGCATCCACAATCTCTCTACTTCTTTCCGATTCCGCAGATGGAACTTTCCAATCTATATCTGGCAGATTGAAATCTCCCAGCAACAGCACCTCTCTCTTCTTTCCCAACTTTTGAATATTTGTGATCAGATCTTTATCTAGTTCCTACAATTATGTCAGAGGTCTGTAGACAATACCCACATGGACAGAGGTTCTATCATCTCTTTTTAAGGTGATCCATATCGCTTCTTTCTTTCCCCAGGTCCCTGTCATTTCAGTCGCTGTGATATCATTTTTCACATACAGAGCTACTCCTCCACCTTTACGACCATCTCTATCCTTCCTAAATAGTTTACAGCCTGGTATGTTTGCATCCCATTTATGGGAACCATTGAGCCATGTCTCCGTGATTGCAACAATGTCTAAGTCTTCCAGTCTTCCAGTTTTCTAAGCTCTTCCCGCTATTTTTCACAGTCTGCATGTGTTTTGATAATTTTGTGTCCTCTGCAAATGTAATCACCTCACCTATTGTTCTAATATCCAGATCATTTATAAATATGTTAAATAGCACCAGTTCCAGTACAGATCCCTGTGGCACCCTACTATTCACTCTTCTCCACCGAGAAAAATGTTCATTTAACCCTACTCTCTCTTTTCTGTCAATAACCAATTACTAATCCATAAAAGGACATTGCCTCCTGTCCCATGACTTTTTAATTTCCTCAGGAGTCTCTCATGAGTAACTTTGTAAAAAGATTTCTGAAAATCTAGATACACTACATCAACCAGCTCACCTCTATCCACATGTTAATTCATGCCTTCAAAGAAAGTTGTTGCGGAAAGACTTCCCTTGGCTAAATCCATGCTTACTCTGACCCATTAAACCATGTTTGTCTACATGTTCCATAATTTTATTTTTTATAATAGTTTCCATTATTTTGCCCAGCACTGAAGTCAGGCTTACCAGTCTGTAATTTCCTGGATCACCCCTGGAACCCTTTATAAAAATCGGTATTACTTTGGCTACCCTCCAATCTTCAGGTTCTACGAATGATTTTAATGACAGGTTACAGATCACTAACATCAGATCAGCAATTTAATGTTTGAGTTCTTTCAGTACCCTTGGGTGTATGCCATCTGGTGCAGGTGATTTATCACTTTTTAACTTGTCGATTTGGCTCAGTATGTCTTCCAGGTTCACCAAGATTTCTTTCAGTTCTTCCCCACCATTGCTCTTGAAAACCATTTCTGGTACAGATAGATCTCTTACATCTTCTTCTGTAAAGACTGAAACAAAGAATTAATTCAATCTCTCCACTGTGGCCTTGTTCTCTCTGAGTGCCTCTGTTGCTCCTTCATGATCTTACAGTCTCATTGATTCCCTCACAGGTTTTATGCTTCTGATGTACCTGAAAAAATTGTCACTATGAGTTTTTGCCTCTGCGGCAAGTTTTTCTTCGTATTCTCTTTTAGCCTTCTTTATCAATGCTTTGCCTAGATTTATGAGCCTAATATAACAGCCTAGTGCTAAAAATCAGTGGTAAGCTTCTAACTTTTTTCCCTACCCTAAATTCATCCTGTTGCCACCCATTTTTTATGCTTCTAAATTTAAGGGATATATATTCATCTGGTAGTGGTAAGCTTTTTTTTTTTGGCCAGGGGCAGCATTATCCCTGGATATTCAATGTCAGATCATGTCCAGGCACAGCATTAATATTCAGGTTTATGCATTCAGCTATCTCTTATCTAGTTAAGTGTGATATTCAGCATTTAACTGCCTAAGCAAAACTGGATAAATATGGGACTATGAGGGAGCATGTGGTAGCAAGGCAGGTTTTCTTATGAACAGTCCTCACTGATACTGAAACTGAGCCACCTGCTGAGTCAGGCTGGAGGTTAAAGGTTCTGAAGCAGAGCAGATCAAGGAGGCCCTGAGTAAGGAATCCTCCAAAGGAGTGGCAACTGGGACTGTAGTACCTGAGGGGAAGCCAAGACCTTCCAATGTATACTGATTAGGTTACGCTAGGAGACTGTGAGGGAAGAGATGTAGCCAGGGCTTTTTTTGAGGGGGTGCTTGGGGGTACTGAGTACCGGCACCTTTTCCACTGTCTGCTAAACTTGACCCATGGTTCTCGTATTTTAATGAAAGAGCTCAGGTTCTACATACACATTTTGCCTTGTCATAGATTTTATGACTGGTTGCAGGGGTCCTGGCTATTGTGGGGTGAGTCCTTCAATGATCACTCCACTCCTGAAGGGTGGCCTGGCATTTGAGTACCGGCACCTTTTTTGCTAGACAAAATGCACTGGATGTAGTCATAGCTCAGTTGTTTCCCTGGGTTGGGAAGCAGTGCTCAAGTCTTGGCCTCCATGAGTTAGGTATACAAGGAAGACTGCCAAGGTAGGAGTTACCCTTGAGTTATATTCTGAGAGAAACTGATTTTTGAGTGTGTCCAGACAGGACCCAAGACAGTGCTAGTGAATGACTGTTCTGAACTGCTGCCACTGTATTTGGGCTTATCCAGAAGCCAGCCCCATTAAGGGTGTTTTCCTGTGACTTGTGGGAGAGAAAGAGAGAGACTTCATTGATACAGTGTTAAGGCCTGTGAAGTAACAGGCTTAGATATATTAGACTACAGCAATAAAGTGATTTTATTTTACCTGCAACCCTATATAGCTATATTTGTGAAGACTCCAGGCCTCTCACTCGCTCACACTGCTATAGTTCAGTTAACTTAGGGGGTCGTTTACAAAGTGTCAGTAAGCCCAATGCGGGCTTACCGAACACTAAATCAGGACTGCTGCTGGCCCAACGAAGCTGCCAGCGGTAGTTCAGCCCCGAGCACGCGTCATTTCTGAGGGGAAAAGAAAACTCCCAGAAATGGTTTGCATAGCAGTAACACGGTGGTAATCAGGCATCACCATGTGCTGCTTGGTTACCGCCGGGTTACCGTGGGAGCCCTTATTGCCACCTCAATGGGTGGCAGTAAGAGCTCCAAGCCGTATGACCATGTCGTGTGTTCTCTTACCGCATGGTCATGTTTATCTGGGGACTTTTTACCCACTGTGGTAAAAAGGGTCCTGGCACACTGGAAAAATGGCCCTGCTACTAGCCTTTTTTTTTCCGCAGATTGGTAAATGGACCCATTAGGCAGTTAAGTGCTGAATATTAGCACTTACCTACAAAATAGCCAGTTTTCACTTTGGTGACTAGTGCTGATATTAAGCAGCACCATGGTTCAGTGCCTCTGAAAATCAACAGATAGCTCTGCACACGCAATTTAACTATCCAGGAGCCTCTCCTGGCAGGTTAAATTGCTTTGAATATCAATCCCTAAAGGTTTAGTGGAATTTTGAGTATAAAGTTATGCACTCAGAGCTAGATGAACAAAGGTCCCGTTAAGGATCTGTCTGTTTTTCCAAATCGGTAAAAATTTACAGATTTAGAAACACAGAGGGATTCACAAAGAAAATCACATGCAAATGAGCTGCTCGTTGTTTTTGCGACCCAGCTCATTTGCATGCGATATGGGGGAAGCAAGTTGGTGAGCTGAGCATGTGCGGAACAGTCAATCGCTATGCGTGGCTGCTCTGCACATGCTACAGACGGCTCTCATACACGCAGACAAGTTGCGTATATGACAGCAGTAGATTTAACCTTTTTTTTTTTTTTTTCCAAGCACAAAAACGCTTTTTTTTGGATGGGCATACCTGTATTGCAGCTCCCTGCCTCCCACTGCTGGGAAAAAGTGGGAAATCTTCTCTACTGCACTTGGCTCTTCTGTGAGGAATCGCTCAGCAGCATCAGGGCTTGGTTCCACCCCCAGCTGTTCCTGCTGCTTCCTTCTATTGGCTGGCTGATATCCTAGAATGCCCATCTCCCTGAAGATGGACTCTCATTGGCTGACTGCTGTCCCAACTCCTCCTCCCTGCAGGGCTTCCCTGATGACATCACTTTAGAGCTGTGAACTGATTGGATCCGAACTTCCTGGTGTTCCCCTCCAATAGTGAATGGGCGGGACATCCCAGGCTGATGCTGTCCAATTGGTTTAGCCCCTCTCTGGAGCCGGCAAAAACATAGCTGGTTAAGTACAACATTCAGTACTTGAGAACTGCATAAATATAGGACTGTATTTTATGCAGTCCACTTTATATGTTTATCCTAGCCGGTGAAGTGCTGAAAATTGGCACTTAACCAGTTAAATGCTGACTCTGCACCTAGAATGCCCCCAAAATAGCCAGTTTTGGTTGGGTGCTAATTGGCCATTTTCAGCCACACTATCCAGTTAAGTGTCACTGAAAATGCCCAGTTCACCCTGTACAAGCCATTTAAATCATTTTGAATATTGGGCCTATAGTCTTTGACTGATGATAAAGAGTTGAGCCCTATAAATGGCATTCTTCTGTGTGTAATAGTGCCTCAGGCTGAGCAGCCAGGAAGACTGTGACTTGTCTGGAATGTAAAAGGAGGGGGGGAGGGGAAGAACATTTCTCAAAGTCATTTGCCTGGGTAAATAAATGGCTTGACCAGCCTGTGAGATGTGTGTATGGGCTTACACAGCACATTTATTTTTAGCTGAGCTGCCAGAAGATGTTTCCAGAGATGTGTTTACATCTGACAATGAAAGCAGCTATATTCTTCCTCTAGGCCGCCTGCCCAAAATAGCAGATAATAATCTTGTCAAATACTAGCTCTTCCTTATAAGAAAAATTAGAAAGGATAAGACATTTAATGGGATTCTTAAATGTAATATGGATGCAAATGATGCAGTATAGCACGAGAGGGTTTGTTACCAGTTCCTCCTATACTAGAACTGCTTGTAACCATTCAGTGCTCCCTGGTATACGTGGAGGGGTATAATCAAACGCGAACGCCCATGGGTGTCTATCTCCGAGAACAGGTATGTGAAGGGGCGGGACCAGACCGTATTTTCGAAAAAAAAATGGGCGTCCATCTTTTTTTTCGTTAATACGGTTTGTGCCGGGCAAATGCATCGGATTTGTGTGGATTTGAGCTGGGCGGTTTCGTTTTTCAGCGATAATGGAAACCGAAGGCGCCCAGCTCAGATGCCAGGACACCAACCGGGCACCCTAGGGGGCACTTGTAACAATTAAAAAAAAAGTAAAATACCTCCCAAGTCCATAGCTCCCACCCCTTGGGTGCTGAGCCCCCCCCCCAAATCCCCCCAAAACCCACTGCCCACAACTCTACACCATTACCATAGCACTTATGGCTGAAGGGGGGCACCTAGATGTGGGTACAGTGGGTTTTGGGGGCGGTTTGGAGTGCTCCCATTTACCACCACAAGTGTAACAGGTAGGGGGGGGCCTGGGTCCAACTAGCTGACTTCCACTGCACCCACTAACAACTGCTCCAGGGACCTGCATACTGCTGTGATGGAGCTGGGTATAACATTTGAGGTTGGCATACAGGCTGGAAAAAAAAAGTTGTTAAAGTTGGGGGGGGGTTGGTGGGAGGGGGTTAGTGACCACTGGGGGAGTCAGGGGTGGTCATCCCCAATTCTCTCCAGTGGTCATCTGGTCATTTAGGGCACTTTTTGGGGACTTGTTCCTGAAAAAAAAGGGTAAAAAAAAAGTGACCCAAATTCGCGCTAAAATGCCTTTCTTTTTTCGATTATCGGCCGAAGACGCCCATCTCTCCTCAGCCGATAAACACGCCCCAGTCCCGCCTTCACCACACCGCCGACACTCCCCCGTCAACTTCGCCCGTTTCCGCCACAGATTGCAGTTGAAGACGCCCAGAATCGGTTTTCGATTATACCGATTTGGGCGCCCACGGGAGAAAGACACCCATCTCCTGATTTGGGTCGAAATATGGGCGTATTTCTCTTTCGAAAATAAGGCTGATTGTGTATCTGGATTTTCAAAAAGCATTTGACAAAGTATCTCATGAAAGACTCTGGAGGATATTGGAGAGTCATGGGATAGGAGGCAGTGTTCTGTTGTGAATTAAAAACTGATTAAAAGTAAGAAAACAGAGAGTAGGGTTAAATATTCAGTATTCTCAATGGAGAAGGATAGATAATGGAGTTCCGCAGGGGTCTGTGCTGGGACCGCTGCTTTTTAACATATTTATAAATGATCTAGATATGGGAGTAACTAGTGAGGTAATTAAATTTGCTGATGATACGAAGTTATTTAAAGTTGTTAAATCACAAAAGGATTGTGAAAAATTAGAAGAGGATATTATGAGAGTGGGAGACTGGGCATCTAAATGGAAGATGATGTTTAATTTGAGCAAGTGGAAAGTGATGCATGTGAGAAAGAGGAACCTGAACTATGGCTATGTGATGCAAATTTCCATATTAAGAGTCAACCAGGAAAGGGATCTTGGTGTCATCATTGATGATATGTAGAAAACCTCTGCTCAGTGTGCGGCAGCGGCTAACAAAACATATAGAATGTTAGGTATTATTAGGAAAGGAATAGAAAACAAAAATGAGGACGTTATATTGCCTCTGTATCGCTCCATGGTGTGACCGCACCTCAAAAACTGTGTTAATTCTGGTCACTGCATCTCAAAAAAGATATGATGAAATTAGAAAAGGTACAGAGAAAGAGAATGAAAATGATAAAGGGGATGGGACAACTTCCCTATGAGGAAAGGCTAAAGCGGCTAGGGCTCTTCAGCTTGGAGAAAGACAGCTGAGGGGAGATATGATAGAGGTCTATAAAATAATGAGTGGAGTGGAATGGGTAGACGTGAATCGCTTGTTTACACTTTCCAAAAATATAAGGACTAGGGGCCATACAATGAAGCTACAAAGTAGTAAATTTAAAACAAATCAGAGAAAATATTTTGTCAATATGTAATTAAACTCTGGAATTAGTTGCCAGAGAATGTAGTAAAAGCAATTAGCTTAGTGGGGTTTAGAAAAGATTTGGATAACTTCCTAAAAGAAAAGTCCATAAGCCTTTATTAAGATGCTCGTGGGGAAAATCCACTGCTTATTTTTTGGATAAGCAGCATAAAATATATTGTACTGTTTTGGGATCTTGCTAGGTACTTGTAACTTGGATTGGCCACTGTTGGAAACAAGATGCTGGTCTTGCTGGACCTTCGGTCTGTCCCAGTATAGCAATGCTTATGTTTTTATGTTCTTATGTAAAAAAAAAGATTTAGGTACTTCACAAAATAGCATGATGCCATATCAGCAATGGATAACTTAAATTCTGGCTTGTTTAATTTTCTGGCAATGCTTGGAGCTAGATGTTTGCCATAGCAGGTTGCTGTAGTTCCACTTTCTTCAGTGCATTAAACAAGAATTCTCACTGTGTAACTATCATGCTCCTCAGAATACACATGAAGATGGAGTGAATTGGGGCATAGTCGGTAGCCCATTTTGGGGAGGGGCCAAGGGTAGACTGGGGAGCCACCCATTACTCTCTGCTCTCCCTCCCCCATGTTAAAAATGATATCTATTTTGGCAGGAATGCCCAAATCGCACCATCTGAAGAGCTCCGTGGCCCGAACCTCCCCCATTGTGAGAAAGTTGGTGGTTTGATTTCTAGCTGCCAATGTTGGGATTCTTCGTACATCCTTAGTTCATGTGTGCAAATTGAGCATGCATGATGAGTGCCAGCATCGGCAGCTGGATAGCATGTCACTGACTTACTTACAGATAATACTGGACAAAATTCAGCAAAAAAAGAATTGACTATAGTAATGATAATGAGCTGAAATGAGCTAAACTAACCCAATAATTGAAGAGTGTGTGTGTTGACAAGTGTGTAGCTTTCTTTTTTCTGTTTAAAGTGGAGAAAAGGACCTCAGTAGTCACCGCTTGGCAACAATGCACTCAATGCACTCAATGCACTCAAATGCCAGCGTAATTTTGACTCCGTTTTTATCACTGGTCAAAAAACTCCACTTATGTGTAGATAAGGGCTACGTGTAGGGTTTACTATACCCTGTAAATAATAATAATAATCTGAATCGTGATGCTAAACAGTTGCTGAATCAAGTAGTAATGTTACTTAGCTTTTTCAATCATGCCCAACGGGGCTCACCGTTTCACTATACAATCTAAGCTTCCTCAGGGGGCCAAGTAACTGGTGGCAAATCACGATGCCTGAAATTAGAACAGAAGTACCACAAAAAAATCACATAAACATTTATGGTGAAAGCTGTAGCTAACAGATAATCTGCGGTGAGGTAAAAAACCACAGGTACTAACCTTACAAAATGGCGTCCACCACTCATGTGACACCGGCAGTGAAAGCACCAACCGGAAGGAATGTTGCGCTATTTATAGCACTAGATAGATTGACAGCAACAACACTTAATGGGATAATATAACCATGTAATTATGCGTTAGAAATAAATAGCGCAACATTCCTTCTGGTTGGTGCTTTCACTGCCGGTGAGCCCCGTTGGCTCTACACACAAGTGGAGTTTTTTGACCAGTGATAAAAACGGAGTCAAAATTACGCTGGCATTTGAGTGCATTGAGTGCATTGTTGCCAAGCGGTGATTACTGAAGTCCTTTTCTCCACTTTAAACAGAAAAAAGAAAGCTACACACTTGTCACCACACACTCTTCAATTATTGGGTTAGTTTAGCTCATTTCAGCTCATTACCATTACTGACTTACTTAAACCAGGAGAGGTTAGGGCTAGGAGCTCTCCAGCAAACACGGTTTGGGCATTCCTGCCAGCCATTCAGGGTACTGTGGTTTTGGGGGTCCTGGTCCCCCAGGGCCCCCCCCCCCCCCCCCCCATGGCTGTGCTACTGGAGAGAATATGCGGGAGTCAGAGGACACTGAGAGATGGGTGCATTATAAAGCTGGCAAGTACTACTTTTTCACTCAATTTTTAAGCATGCTCCAATGAATGGACTTTTTATTAGCACATTTCTGCTTTTTTGAATAGGGGGTATTAATGTTTTTGATCTGGATTTATTTCACAGATAAGAATCTTTTCATCACATCTTGATACAGCGATTATGGAAAAACTCTGGCCACAGTCAATGAGACTGAAGTTTTATAAGCTAAAGAGTACCCTTTCACCAAAGGTAAATTTGCTTTTCTTTGCATTTGTGTATCATTTTCTCTTTATTTAAAGTCACATGTTCTGGTCCCTTTAAATTGAAGACAAATGAAGTTTTAGTAATCTTTTCTGAAAGGGTTTTTTATGCCTATGAAGAATCTAAACCCGGTAAATATCTTGTCACCTTTTATACTAAAAATAAGGGTGGAGGAGCGGAAAAGGAGGCTTTTTCCCTTTCAAATTTTTTTTGATTGTACTCCATTTGAATATTGATGTGTTGAAGTACTATCAGCTGTAAAAGTTTTTGGAAAAGAGTATATATATTTTGTTGAAGTGATTTATGTGGTCTCTTTTTACTCTCTAATTGATTGGATACATGGGGCAAAGAAAGTATACAGAGTACAGAAGTGACATGGAAAACTTAATTATAAAGAGCAACATTGGATTTTTCCAGCTAAAATGTGTGTACCCTTATGGATTAAATGCCAGACTGGAATGGTTAACTTTAGAATGGGACTGTGTTAACCAATAGTGTTCTTTCATGCTGATCATGTGATATGTTCCTCTGCCTATTTAGTAGCAGCAGTAGGACCCTGCTGCCATTTTGACTGCTAGTGAAAAAGAGTTGGCTCAGTATGCTGTAAGTGCTAGTCACCAGTATATGTTTGTTGTTGTTTTTTTTTTTATTGAAACTTTATTTTTTTTTAATTGGTTTTGTCTTCATTATAGCGGACTGTACCCTGAAGAAGGATCAAAACTTGGCCATGTTGGCAGCAAGTCCGAATGTTGACAACAGTGCTAAAAACCTACGTATTTATGTTGGAGAAGAAAATATTTACAGTTCTTGAAGAAAAAAATGTTGATAAAAATTTAAAATTGGACTGATAACGATTCAGCAACCACTGCATAAAAGTTTAAAATGCTTTAGGTTTGCAATATTTTTATACTCAGAAAAAACTTTTTCTATAAAGAGATGTTTAATATATTTATTTATGTATTTATTTAGCACATTTATATCCCACTTTATCCTCAGGTATGCAGACTCAAAGTGGCTTACAATGTACTGATAAGGCTATAGCCAGACCAGTTGTAATACAATTACAATTACATGAAATAGGATAGAAGGAACAGTGTTAGAAGAAATAGGGAATGGGTAAGAGAGACTAAAAAAGTGCTATGGACATTTTATTAGGAAGGACTGTAGGTAATATGTGGGATTTCTGAAGTTTGCTTTCAGAGATAGGCTGGTCTTAGGTAGATTCCAGATGCTGAGATGGTTCAGAGTGGCTTGAACAACTATCGGCAAGGCAAACCATGATGGGGAGCAGGTGTAATACCCATCCAGACCAGGAGAAATAAGCATGCCACGATTAGAACCGTTGAAGGCAGGAAGAGATGTGAAGTGGCCGGAGTGGCCATGTTGAAATAGCATGTTGCAAGTGGAGTTGAAATCTGCTTCTTCACTGTCCACACCAGCTCCCTAAACGATTGATGCAGCGACCAGGAGATGTGGTTCAAAAGGTGAATTGCAGCTGTTAATGTTTATATTTCTGGGATTTTGTGTGAACTATGATGTGATATCCCTGCATTGAAGTATCGTGTCCGTATAATTTGATTAATCATTTCTATGAAAAAGTGCAGAGCATGAAGTGAGTGATAATAACATCATAATTAAGGGGCCCTTTTACTAAGCCATGTAAGCACCTATGCGCACCCAATGCACACCAATTCTGAGTTACTGCCCAGCTACCACATGGCCCTTGCGGTAATTTCATTTTTATTGCGCATCCACTATGCGCATCCCAAAAATATTTTTGTTTTCGGCGCACATCAGCTACGCGCACCAAGTGGCATTTGACGTGTGTAGGTCATTACCACCCGGTTACCACATGAGTCTTTACCACTAGGTCAATGGCTGGCGGTAAGGTCTCAGACCCAAAATGGATGCGCAGCAATTTTCGTTTTGCCGCACGTTCATTTTCGGCAACACCTGTGCCTACACTACTGCAAGCCATTTTTTCAGCGCACCTTAGTAAAAGGACCCCCAAGCTAACTAATAACAGCGATGGATGAGAGAATACAATGGCAGGATAATCTGAGAATAGTTAAGCCCATTGACACCTGATAGTGGACATGATCATTGCCTCCTATTCAGGTCTAGGGTGATAGTGTCAAGCTTTTTTTTTTAATTATTGATTTTTCTTAGAAATTTTTATGAGATATAATTCAGTAATTTCATGTTAGTGGCCCTGTAAAGTTTCTTTGTTAGAGGATGGTAACCTTAAAGTCAGAC
Organism: Microcaecilia unicolor; assembly: GCF_901765095.1. Taxonomy (NCBI): domain Eukaryota; kingdom Metazoa; phylum Chordata; class Amphibia; order Gymnophiona; family Siphonopidae; genus Microcaecilia; species Microcaecilia unicolor. Next base: position 497,406,630 of record NC_044032.1, read on the forward strand.
AGAGAGTGTCCTAGAAGTTTGACTTGCTTGACTTTTGGATGTTATCATTGAGGTGTCAGTGGCGTTCCTAGCCTCGATGGCACCCGGGGCGGATCACCGATGCGCCCCCCCCCCCTGGGTGCAGCACGCCCCCCCCCCCCCACGAAATGACACCCCCCCGGGTGCACGCCGCTGGGGGGGGTGCCGCAGCGCGCACCTGTCTGCTCCCAGTTCGCTACGCTCGCTAAATTCTCTCGTTCGCTTCAGCTCCCTCCCTCTGCCCCGGAACAGGAAGTAACCTGTTCTGGGGCAGAAGGAGGGAGCTGCTTCAGTGAACGAGAGAATTTAGCGAGCATAGCGAACTGGGAGCAGACAGGCGCGCGCTGCGGCACCCCCCCCCCCAGCGGCGTGCACCCAGGGCGGACCGTCCCCACCCCCCCCCCCCCCTTGGTACGCCACTGTGAGGTGTCAGACTTTTATCTATTTTTTTTTCTTAGGGACTGGCCTGTTTGTCCAGTGTAGATAATAGAAGACCATTCCTGTATATTACATTACATTGAGCCTGCAAATTGGTGGGGAAATGTGGGATAAAAGTGGAATAAATAAATAAATAAGATCATGTGAATGAGCCTAGAATGTGGTAGTCAATGCTGTTGGGTCCTAGTATAGCATTATCCATAATGCATCTGGGTTTCTGGCAGTGCCTGGTCCCCTGAGTTGGTGTCATAGCTGGGTGGTGTGGTCTATGTTTGCTGATATGTATTAGGTTGAGATTAGGTTGTTGTCAATAAGTCAGGATAGGGTTGCCACTGAGGGCATCACTGTCCAGGATATGTTGTGCATTCTTCAAGATATTTTTTAGTGGTTTTATCCAAGAGCTGTGGATGGCAACCAGATGTGTCTTGTTGTTTTTTTGAAAGCTGGATTTTGCTTACATCTTTTCAGTAATAGCTCAAGGTGAGTTATATTCAGGTTCACTTGGTATTTCCCTATTCCTGGAGAGCTCACAATCTAAGTTTGTACCTGAGGCAATGGAGGGTTAAGTGACTTACCCAAGATCACAAGAAGCAGCAGTGGGATTTGAATTGGCCATCTTTGGACCGGGCTGCCGAGAGGGGGGGCGGGGGGGGCAAAATTCCCCAGGCCCAGGACTCCAAGTAGGGCCCAGCGCCGGGGTCTCTCGCCCTCTCCTGCTTCCAGGCCGCCGGCGCCGCAGTCCCCAGTCTCCACCTGCCTACCCTCAGCTCCCTTCTGTCTGCCACCCGGTCCCCTGCATTAAAATAAAATCTCAAAATCGGCAGCGCAGCACCTTCTGTGTGAAAGCGGCAGATTGCCTTGGGCGGGCCTTCCCTCACTGTGTCCTGCCCTCCTCTGATGTAACTTCCTATTTCCGCGAGGGCTGGACACAGTGAGGGAAGGCCCACCCAAGGCAATCTGCCGCTTTCACACAGAAGGCGCTGCGCTGCCGATTTCAAGATTTTTTTTTTTAATGAAGGAGGAAAAATGGCAGGCAGAAGGGCGCTGAGGGAAGGTAGGTGGAGACTGGGCACTGTGGCGCTGGCAGCCTGTGAGCGGGAGAGGGAGGCGACAGCAGTAGCGATTGAGGGGAGGTGGGGTGATCCTGACCTGGAGGGGGGACTGGGGTGGCCTTACCCGGGCCCGGCTCAGTCTCTCGGCGGCCCTGCCTTTGGATGCCAAAACCTCTGGCTGTAACCACTAGGCCACTCCTCTACTCCAATGGGTTTCAGGTATAAAGAGAAAGCACAAACAGATTTTGTGAGCTTTAGAAGTTATATGAAGAATCTAATGAATCCTTTCTTCCCCCACCCCCACTCCCCAACCCCAGTCTACAACAAGGATCAAAAGACATAGCAGGTCTTTGTGCTAAGGTGTAAAAGATGTAGTAAAACAAACCAGCCTAGCAAATCAAAAACATGACCAGAAAAACCAAGAATCCAAACAGTTTCTGAGAAGGTAAGTGACTCAGAAGTTACACAACCAGAGAAAAAATAAAAACAAAAGTGATCCATAAAGAAAAGAACAAATTTCCAAAAGGTTATTTGCAACTGTGATGATCAGAAGAGTCAAGCAGGGTTTCAGCAGAATTACAAAGTCAGCTGTAACATAACAGCGGCACTGATGCTGATCCAAGACACAGACAAAACAGAGACAAATCAACCACTGGCAACGTGTAACAGGAACACACTGAGACTAGCAGGAAATGAAAACACAAAATACTAGAGTGGCCAGCGATAAATCTCTGTTACTTTACTACTGTTAGTAAGCAATGGTTGTTGAATAAGAGAGCAGAATAGGGTTGCAATACAGTTGCATGTCTGAAGGGAGACATCTATAGCATGTATGAATTTGCAGTTCCTGTTTTAAAAGGAATTGTAACAACATGTCCACACATGCAGCAAAAGCAAAACCAGAACTGAAATATTCTTTACCTACTAATACCAATGCAGAATCAGTACCAATTCTAGGACAACATATTGGGATTGTCCTTAGGGTGTTTAAATTTTTTGTTTCTGTGAGATAAGACTTACATTACAATATACTTTTATACAATAATTTAAAAAAAAGTATGTTGGGAAGCAAAGAAATGAGCAGAGAAACTTAGTTCAAGAATTAATCTTAACAAACTTCTTAAAAAGATAAGTTTTTACATTTTTCTTAAATAAGAAAAAAAGATAACTGAACAGCAAAACAAATATTAAAAGTACTCCAAGACCTTGATGCTTGAACTGCAAGAAGCCTATCCAACATTTTAAATCTCTTTACACCCTTAATAGATGGCAGGGCAAATAGTGAGTTGTGAAAAGATCTTCTACCCCTGGTATTGTAAATAACATGTCAAGAACTTATGGAAATTATTGTAGGTCAACACTAGGCAGGTGATTTCCTGTCAGAATTCTTGCTAACCTCCTGGTGAGCAGCGCTTAGGGGAGTCCTTCAATGACATATTATCTCATATTCTAGCAGGTCAATATTCAGTGAGTGGCAATCCATATTTTTTTAAACACCAGCTGCCATGATTGGAGGAGTGGCCTAGTGGCTTAGTGGTTAGAGCACCAGTCTTGTAATCCAGAGGTGCCTGGTTCAAATCCTACTGCTGCTCCTTGTGCTCTTGGGCAAGTCACTTAACCCTCCATTGCCTCAGGTACAAACTTAGAGTGTGAGCCCTCCTGGGACAGAGAAATAGCCAGAGTACCTGAATGTAACTCACCTTGAGCTACTACTGAAAAAGGTGTGAGCAAAATATAAATAAATATCTGGATATTCAGCACTAGAGCATATGTATAGTAGATACCAGTGCTGAATTTCCAGATATATCCAGTTGCAAAGACTTTGACCAGACCCAAATATGTGCCTAGATAAAGTTGCGGGGGGGGGGGGGTGGCATCAATATTCAGCCAGCAGTGCTCAGTATTTTGCTGACCACTATCAGCATTATGCCTGAAAATTCAATGCCGTACCATGCCTGGGGTTCGGCATTGAAATTCCAGGATTCCGAAGCCGGTTAAAGCATAGTGTTGATATTCAGCACTTCACCGGCTATTCACCACAGCATAAAGATAGGACTGATTCTTATGTGGTGACCAGGTGCAGCCCAATCATTAGGCCACCTGAGATGGGGGCCTCAGGCAGCCCGCTTTAGGAGCGGCATCTCAGGGGGCAGTGTTTTACCTGGTTACAATGACTTTCCAAACCTGGCAGCGGCAACAATTCCCATACGTTGCCCTGCCACCGCCAGCACCCGCCTCTTCCCTTTACTGCGGCTGCCTGTTTCACTCAGGCAGCCGCAGTGAAGGGAAGAGGCAGGTGCCAGCGGCGGCAAGGCGGCGTATGGGAATCGTTGCTGCTACCAGGTTTGGAAAGTCACCGTGACCAGATAAAACACTAGGGGGGGGGCAGCATGCAAGCTCCACCTCAGGCAGCATCTTGCCATGGGCCAGCCCTGATGGTGACCTTAGTCAGTTAAGTGCTGAATATAGGCCCAGTCAAGTGATGACTCCACCCCAGAATGTCCTCAAAATAGTCAGGTTTCAGTTAGGCGCTACCCGGACGTTTTCAGCTGCACTAACTGGTTAAGTGCCACTGAAAATGACCACTTAGCCCCGAATAAGCGATTTAACTCAATTTGAACTTCCCCAGCTGTAAAGGAATTAAATACAAACAGGCATACGCTACTACCTTTGCGTACAAAAGCACACAGTTATGGAACGCACTACCCATGACCCTGAAAACCACGGACAACTTAACCAGCTTTCGCCAATCTTTGAAGACATATCTCTTCAACAAGGCCTACAAAAATAATCCTTGATGAGACAAATTACTCCGTATACCACCCAAACACTTCAAAACACCTCTAACACGACCTTACCTAATACCTTCTAACTAATTCCTCCTCTACCTCCAGTTTATTACCGACTGTATCTAAGATTATGTAATGACTATACCATATTAACACCGTGTAAGCCACATTGAGCCTGCAAAAAGGTGGGATAATGTGGGGTACAAATGCAATAAATAATAAATAATAACTGGCCTGGAGCCTTTTTTGGCCGGTTAAATCGCTTTAAATATCAACCCAAGGATAACCTTTCCACTAGACCAATATTATTCAGGCTCATACCTGGTTAGAGGACTAAATATTGCTGTTGAATGGGTAAGTCCCGACCCCCGCAATCCACAATCCAAGGTGCAACACCCAACACATACTCCCCTCTTGCTGAACACCTGATCCTTTCCTCACCTCTCCCTGACACTCAAAGATAACAATTTGGTAGTCCAGTGCCTGGGGCAGGAGTAATCTCCCAATACTCCTGCCTCTTCGCCTCCCAGGTTTAAAATGTTGGCTCTGACCCCTTGCAGTAGTCTCATGGTACTACTGCCATGGGGGTAAATCTATCAAATAGTGATTCCTTATATTTGGCAGACTGGCCCCTAGCACCATAAGACTGCTTTTAGGGTGCTGGCTGCTCAGTTACCAGGAATATCTCTAGATAAATGCTGTGGAGGGGAGTCAGGAGGTGGGGGAGGTTTGGGGGCTCAGCTTAGGAATATGTGATGGGGGATTTGTTCCTTGGATTGGAGGTGTCAGGGTTATGTAATGGGGGGGTGGGTCAGGGTGCTTGGTGGTATGGTTTATGGTATTATTTATCTGTCGGGATTTTACTCACACCTTTTTTCTTTTTTTTAAATATTTTTATTACATTTTTAAAGATACAACAAACATTTTAAAATCAAAAGAAAGAAAACATGTGCTATAATACAACACAATGAAATAAACAAAGCTGAGCTCAGAGAGAACAATACTATAAGCCTAAGAAGTAGAAGAGAGAAAAAGGTCTAAAGTTTTCCATTTTTGAAGACCAGTTTTAGGACCAGGCAAAGAATATATAGCAGACTTCATATTTTTTGTATAGTAAAATCCAGTTCCACCAAAGGAAAACATTGACTTGAGAGTTATCTTTCCAATGCGATATTATTAATTTCAATGCAACAGATACTAAGAAATCAAACAGTAATTTATCATCTTCTGAGAGAAAAAATGGAATGCAAATGGACTTCCAGATTATATAACACACCTTTTTTCAGTAGTAGCTCAAGGTGAATTACATTCAGGTACACTGGGTATTTCTCTGTTCCTGGAGCAGCAGTGGGATTTGAACTGGCCACCTCTGGATAACAAGACTGGTGCTCTAAACACTAAGCTACTCCTCCACTCTTATTGCGTTGGCCAGCGTTGATCTGGGAGTTGAATGCATTTAAGATAGTAAGGGTGAATCAGTGCTGTCTGTCAATGCATTCAACATGGACAAATTCAGTATGTCTCTGCCCTGTGTGGTAAATTTCAGATGCAGGCCATGCCCCTCTCATTTACCACATAGACTTTGCACTTAATGCACCTTAAGGTTTACAGTTACAGTGTGGCAAGTGAGAAAAAAAAGCGTACTGCACTTTAGGAAACAGACCCCTTAGTTTCCTTTCTTCCTTTCAATAGCTTAGTTTTGTCATTTTTAAACCTGCCCCAATTATCTTCCTTCTTGTGCAATAGAGTTTCTATGACTCAACCATTTACTTTATTAGTTTAAATGTGAGCATGCAACATACGTAGATTAAGTTCGTTGAACTTCCTGATGCCTTTATGTCTTATTTTGTTGTGACAATTAAGTTGTTTTTCACATATGCAGGGGTGTAGCCAGCCCTCCAATTTTGGGGGTGCCCAGGGATGGACTGGGGGGGGGGGCAACGCGTTCCTCTCTTCCCCCTCTCATGCATGCTCTAACTATACCTTTGCTGGCGTGGATGCTGAGGCCCTGCCAGTCAAATAAATACACTGCCCCAGCCTCTCCTGCCTCCTTGCATGCTTCCTTCCTGCAGATGTCAGCGGCATGCCTTTCAGCCACCGACATCGGGACTTCTCATGCATGCTTAGAATGTGTGCAACAAGTCCTGGCATCAGCACTGAAGGCAAGTAACCAATAACTACAGGAAGAAAGCAGCAGTGAGAAGGAGGGGAGTGGAGGCACTGTATTTATTTGGCTGGTGGGCCATCGGCATCCCCACCAGCAAAGGTAAAGGGGTGCTGCAGTTCTGGTGGGGGCCAGAGCCTCTAAGCCCCCCCCCCCCCCATGGCTAAGCACTGATATGGTGGCTTGTAAGTACATAAGTATTGCCACACTGGGACAGACCAAAGGTCCATCAAGCCCAGCATCCTGTTTCCAACAGTGGTGGGATTAAATTTTGTTAGTCAGGTGTATCTGACTTTAGCAATAGCATCTGTTGGGGAAGATTCATCCATTTGTCTGTCTGTCTGTCCCTCTGTATATTCATTTGTTCATTTATGCAGATAAACAAATCCATACTTGTGCACACAAAAAGATGTATATGACCTGAGGAAGAACCTTAAAGTAAAACTGGCTAATCTTGGGTGGGCTGGAGGCCAGCCTCCCCACTCCCCCAATGAAACATGCAAGATGTCAGACTAGAACGAAGCCTTGTGTGGGATTGGGAAGAAGAGGACCTCGGCTTGGCAGGCGGGGGTTGGGGTCCCCCGCCAAAAAAGGTAGGCGGTGGCGGGAGGGGGTGTCGTTGACAGGGGGGGTCGGCAATGGCGGGGGGGTTGGCAGCGCCGGAGGGGGGCTAAAATGTGCCCCCTTACCTTGGGCTCTGAACCCCCCTCCCGCCGAAGTCTTGCTACGCCCCTGCCCCAGACACCAACACCCCAAGGTCTCTCTCCTGAGTCGAGCTTTCTAATCTCTCCCCTCCTATTCGGTATCTCTCTTTTGGGTTTCTGCACCCCAAGCGCATCACTCTACACTTCTTGGCATTGAATTTTAACTAATAACATATGAAAGTACTCCTTTTTACTATAACAATAATTTTTTAATCACATGTGTATCAATAATATCAATACATCCCAAAGTTTCCTAATTACAAAGGAACTCGCTCATTTATGCCTTTCACTTCGCCATTCATCCCTTAGCCTATACAAAACATACAGTATATATATATATATATATATATATATTTCATATACTTATACTTGATTTATACTGGCCACGATCACCTGTGTGCCAAATACTTCTCACAGTCCCATAGGTCAACCATAAGATTTAGTCCTCTCCCACTGTCATCTTAAGTTGTAGTCAATGTTGACCACAAAGGTCTTGTGTTGAAGAAAGATCCATTCAAGTTGTAATCGATATTGACCACAAAGGTCTTCTGTTGAAGAAAGATCCGTTATTTATTGAATCCCAAAATAGGCCCATTCAATGGTTCCGCACGGCTTGAAGAGCGCTTCCGGTTGTACCTTTCGGAAACCTGACATCTGATTTCACTTTAACTGCTCTAGCTCCTCAATGCGAGACCGCATGACGTGTTGCCCTTCATCAGGAGGAGCAACTCCCATAACCTATAACAACAAAACATACCCATACTATCCTTCCTAGAATCATCCTTATACCACCTTGGGGGTCAGCACCCAAGAAAAAGGTCCAGGAGTTGTTGTAGATAATACGCTGAAATCTTCTGTTCAGAGTATGGTGGCAGCCAAAAAAGCAAACAAGATGCTAGGAATTATTAGGAAAGGGATGATAAATAAGACTGAAAATACTACAATGCCTTTGTATCACTCCATGGTGCGACCACACCTTGAGTATTGCGTTCCGTTCTGGTTGTCGTATCTCAAAAAAATATAGCAGAATTAGAAAAGGTTCAAAGAAGAGTGACCAAAATGATAAAAGGGATGAAACTCATTTAATATGAGAAAAGGCTAAAGAGGTTAGAGCTCTTCTGCTTGGAAAAGAGATGGATGAGGAGAAATATGATTGAGGTCTACAAAATCTTGAGTGGTGTAGAACAAGTAGAAGTAAATTGATTTTTCACTCATTCCAAAAGTACAAAAACTAGGGGACACTTGAGAAAGTTAAATGGAAATACGTTAAAAACAAATAGAAGTCTATAAATAAGCAAGTTTAACTTCCTCTCATTTACTTAAATATTTAACTTGACATTAATGTTTAGCCGGAGGAAAAGACTTCAGATGCTCGGCTTTCACTGACTTAACTTTTTCAAAGTGAATGCTGGGCAAGCTTCCTCACTAGTCAGAAAAACCTCCAGTGTGATTATGATCTATTTTGATAAACTTTATTTAGATATAGTTTTAAGATTATAAGAGGGCACTTATCTTGAGTAGGACTCATACATCTTGGTTCACTCAACAGAGAGCCTCCGTTTCACTATTTGGAGACAAACCAATAGCCAATCAATATTAAGCCTATCTCATTGATTCAATGCTTTTCTCCATTGCTTTAAAACATCATTGGAGAATTTTTTTATTTTTGTTACATTTGTACCCCGTGCTTTCCCACTCATGGCAGGCTCAATGCAGCTTACAAGGGGCAATGGAGGGTTAAGTGACTTGCCCAGAGTCACAAGGAGCTGCCTGTGCCTGAAGTGGGAATTGAACTCAGTTCCTCAGTTTTCTAGGACCAAAGTCCACCACCCTAACCACTAGGCCACTCCTCCACATAATACAAATGCATCCGGTCTTCCAAGACCATCAATTAAGAATAGCTTATGCCGAAGGTAAAAATCTCAAAGAAATCCTACAAGATCAACATACCTTTAATATTCAAATTGAAGTAAAAGGTCACAAGAAATGTGGATCTTGCATTTATTGTCTGGTCATGTTGACTACAGATATTTTCATCAACCCATTAGACAATAAACAATATAAATTAAGATAGTCTATGGACTGCAATAGCACACATGTAATTTATGCACTGATAAGCAAAGCACCTGATTGGTGAACCTATATAGTGTCCTTTTAAAATGTAGACGCCATATTGGATCTATGCACTTCAATGAGGAATGCACTGATTCCACAAGCAGGTAGGGAGAAAGCACAATTTCACTATGGAAAATGAATATTTCCTTGGGACTTTCGATATACTCCTCTTTATTTATTCTAGGGCAAGATATTGACTGGCTAATGGTTTTGGCTCCTGAAGGAGCTACTACTACTACTACTACTATTTAGCATTTCTATAGCGCTACAAGGCGTACGCAGCACTGCACAAACATAGAAGAAAGACAGTCCCTGCTCAAAGAGCTTACAATCTAATAGACAAAAAATAAATAAAGTAAGCAAATCAAATCTATTCATGTGAACGGGAAGGAAGAGAGGAGGGTAGGTGGAGGCGAGTGGTTACAAGTGGTTACGAGTCAAAAGCAATGTTAAAGAGGTGGGCTTTCAGTCTAGATTTAAAGGTGGCCAAGGACAGGGCAAGACGTAGGGGCTCAGGAAGTTTATTCCAGGCGTAGGGTGCAACGAGACAGAAGGCGCAAAGTCTGGAGTTGGCAGTAGTGGAGAAGGGAACAGATAAGAAGGATTTATCCATGGAGCGGAGTGCACGGGAAGGGGTGTAGGGAAGGACGAGTGTGGAGAGATACTGGGGAGCAGCAGAGTGAGTACATTTATAGGTTAGTAGAAGAAGTTTGAACAGGATGCGAAAACGGATAGGGAGCCAGTGAAGGGTCTTGAGGAGAGGGGTAGTATGAGTAAAGCGACCCTGGCGGAAGACGAGACGGGCAGCAGAGTTTTGAACCGACTGGAGAGGGGAGAGGTGACTAAGTGGGAGGCCAGCAAGAAGCAGATTGCAGTAGTCTAAACGAGAGGTGACAAGGGTGTGGATGAGGGTTTTGGTAGAGTGCTCGGAAAGAAAGGAGCGGATTTTACGGATGTTGTAAAGAAAGAAACGACAGGTCTTGGCAATCTGCTGGATATGAGCAGAGAAGGAGAGAGAAGAGTCAAAGATGACCCCAAGGTTTCGAGCTGAGGAGACAGGGAGAATGAGAGAGCCATTAACAGAAATAGAAAACGGGGGGAGCGGGGAGGTGGGTTTGGGGGGGGAAAATGAGAAGCTCGGTTTTGGTCATATTTAATTGTGAAGCTAATTTTGGAGCGGAGGCTCTCTGTTGAGCGAACCAAGACATACAAGCCACGTTTGAGATAAGTACCCTTACATAATTCTAATTGAAAAATGCAATCAAACATGAGGTATTAAAATAAAATATTAATGAAAATCGATACCGGAGGTTTTTTGACTAGTGAGAAAACTCGCTCAGCATTCATCTTGAAAAATTCAGTTTGTGAAAGCCGAGCATCTGAAGTATTTTCCAATGGTTAAATATAATAGTTAAAGACTTGATAATACAAAATATGAGAGGAAGCAATACTTGCTTATTTATAGAGTTGAATATAATCTGTCTGCCTGAAAACAATAACGTCATAAAGTATAACAGTGATGTAGTCTATTTAGGAGGTCTTAGTATTATAATAGTAAGACCTCCTAAATAGACTGCATTACTGCTATACTCTATCAAACTTTATGACATTATTATTTTCTGACAGACAGATTATGCTCACAAGAAATGTTCCTGATGAAGAGGAAAAACGAGGCATCTTGTTGAGCGGCGATTTAAGTCTGCATTAAATATAGGATTTTGTATGGGCCTAAGAGCAGCAGCCTAACCCCCCCCCCTTTTTTTTTTTTTTTTACAAAGCTGCACTAGGAGCTACCATGTGGCAATGCCGACACAGCCCGTTCACTTTGAATGAATGGTCTGTGTCAACATTACCACAGCAGCAGCCGCTAGCAGGGCTTTGTAAAAGGGGGAGTAAGTCTGTGAGAAGACGTGTACATTTGGATTTAAGATACGTGGTTTATAGTGGACAACTTAAGTTTTGATTTAAACACAGGTGATTTTTGAAGAAGTGGCACGATTTTTTAACCACGCAGTTAGACACTTGTGAGCTGGCATTGACATTTGCCAATGCCATATCATCTAGCCCAGTAACCTGCTTCCAACAGTGGCCAATCCAGGTTGCAAGTACCTGGCAGCACGGGCGTAGCCAGACTTCGGCGGGAGGGGGGTCCAGAGCCCAAGGTGAGGGGGCCTATTTTAGCCCCCCCCAGCGCCGCCGACCCCCCCCCCCCCGCCATTGCCAACCCTGCCACCGCCACCACCACCAACTTTGCCCCCCCCCTGCCGACGACCCTCTCGACCCCCCCTCCCGCCGTCAACCCGCCGTCAACCCGCCGTCGCCTACCTTTGCTGGCGGGGGACCCCAACCCCCGCCAGCCGAGGTCCTCTTCTTCCTGCAAAAGGCTTCCTCTGTTTCTTACTCACAGAACGAAGCCTTGCAAATCAGCTGATCTGCAAGGCTTCAGTCTGTGAGTCTGACATCCTGCACATTGTACGTGCAGGACATCAGAAACAGAAGGAAGCCTTTTGCGGGAAGAAGAGGACCTCGCTGGCAGAGGTTGGGGTACCCCGGCAGCAAGGGTAGGTGACGGCGGGTTGGTGGCAGGAGGGGGCTCAAGAGGGTCATCGGCATGGGGGTCCAGGGCCAAATCTACAGGAGCCCAGGCCCCACATAGCTACGCCACTGCCTGGCAGAAACCATAGAAGCCTTATGGGCTTTATATGGGAAACGATTAATGAAAGTTACATTTGAATGTGTTTTGATTCTCAGCAACACTGAGGGGTTCTCCTATTACATATATAGTTATAAATTCATAAAAATTGATAGGAGTTTAGCAGCAATGCAGTGTATTTAAGAGGTCTTGGTATTGTATATATATAAAAAAAATTCTGAGAGTTTGCAGTATTCCCAATACCATAACCAGAAGTCAGCCATTCCCATTTCAGTGAGGTTGATGTTTGTTTGTTTGTTATTTGTTTAATGTTCTGAAATTATTCCAAAAACTGAAAGTTGATTTTGTGAATTGTGTGAGGCACTGCATTCCAAGCATGATCAATCCAAGAACCAAGGCAAAGTACCACTGCTGAAGGATACATTAACAATTTGTACTAACATAAGCACCATAGATTATTTTAAAGCATTTAGGGGCACAGGGGTCCTTTTACCAAGCTGCTGTGGGGGGGGGGGGGAGGCCCATTATAAACCATGAAATGTCACTGCTTTGTCACCCTCTGATCACCATGCATCTCTCCCTCATCCTCTCAGCCCTCTCTGTCTCTCACCTAGCCCAACCCTCCCTCACCCCTTCAGATTGTCACTGAAATACTTTGATGTTTCACTTATATATGCAGTTACTTATCAAAATTTGCTTATTTCTGATTTGACAAAAGGCTACCTTTGAAAGCTAATCAAAAATGTATTAGTCCAATAAAAAAGGTATCATCTTATTTTCTTTTCTATGTTTTATTTTATTCTATTTCTATTGATTACCTTTAAAAGTGGACTAACACAACTTCAACTAAACAGTGTTTCCACAGTCATTCTTTATTTAATTGGTAATGTTTTTTAACTTGTAATTTTTTTTCATTAACACGCACTTATGTCATTTTCTGCCTCTTTTTTTTTTTTAGATACCATGTTTCATTTACAGTTTTTTATTTTAAAATTTCCAAGATTCTATTTAATGCATATTTATCTGAGAGTTTATTTCTTATGACATGTACGGTCCTACCTACTTTTACCTATGACTTTTCTATTTTTACAATTCCACTCCCTATCTAGTTTCCATGTTTCTCTCTGCACATGTGAATGTTTTTGGCATGCAGCCATCTTTTAATGTCAGTTTCACATCGGAATTTCTTTCTTGCAACTCTCTTCAGAGTTACACTGTGCACTGCTTTTCATTTTGAGGCACACACGTTCACCCATCAGCGACCCGCTGCATTAGTATTCCTGCGCACTTCACAATCTGCTCTCGGCTTTCAGTCATTCGGTTTCTTTCTGTTGTAATTATCCCTTTTCCCTTTTAGGTCTTTCAGTTCCTTTGCTCCTCCTTTATTGGCATTTAGCACTTTTGTCTGCACCTGTCTTTATATGGGACACATTTTTCTCTTTTCACACTACACTGTTTAGTTTTTTCTTCATGCTGTTTTTCCCATGTTCTCTGTGTACACCTGCCTTAGTTTAGTGTGCATTTAACTACCATGTCCACTTCCGTATTTAACTGTTGCTTCACACACAGTTTTGTACTTTTTATTTGTTCCATGGCACCTAATGATATTTGTCTACCTATTCCTTTTTGCTTTGCCCTATTTCATATCTTGTACTGTCAATGTATTTCTATCCCTATCCTTTCTCTCATACATCTTTTATCCCATTTACCCTTGTTCATTTGTCTTACCACATACCTCCTTTGTTGATTCTGATACTACAGATTGTATTCTCTTGTTACTATGTAAGCTGCATTGAGCCTGCGATGAGTGGGAAAGCACGGGATACAAATGTAATAAATAAATAAATAAAATATAATTGTTACATATGGTTTATGTATTGTTTTTACATACAGTATTGTGTTTCTGCATTTGAACATTGGATGAACTTTGACTTCTCTCTCTGTGCATGTGGGCTTAGATTAATAAAGTCACCATATTTATTTATTTATTTATTTATTTATTGCATTTGTATCCCACATTTTCCCACCTCTTTGCAGGCTCAATGTGGCTTACAATACATCATGGATAGTGGAAGTAAGAAGAGAATAGATATTTGGTATTACAGATGGATTTTGGGTTGCATGGTAATGGGATACATGATAGTAATATAACCATATCAGTTGTTTTCGGAAGTTGGTCAGTTCATAGATCGCTTTTAGGTTGAGTGGCAACACGTTCCAGAATTGTGTGCTCATATAGGAAAAGGTTGATGCGTGCATTAATTTGTATTTTAGACCTTTACAGTTGGGGAAATGGAGATTAAGGAATGTGCGAGATGATTTTTTGAATCAATGAGATGGTTATATTACATGATAGTAATATAACCATATTACATTTTGTCCCTTTATCAGTATATAACTTCTTCGTCTAGCACTTAGGGACCCTTTTACTAAGACGCAGTAGGGCTAGCACGCAGGTAGTTCGCACCAAGTTGACACTACTGCCAGGCTAGTGTGGGTGCCAATCAGTAATTTTAAAGTTGGCATGCATTGTTTCCCATGGTAGAAAATATTTTTCTCTTTTCTACTATGGGGGGCATTCCCGGTGGTAACATACATATAACATAGTAGATGACGGCAGAAAAAGACCTGCACGGTCCATCCAGTCTGCCCAACAAGATAACTCATATTTGCTAATTTTTGTGTATACCCTACTTTGATTTGTACCTGTGCTCTTCAGGGCACAGACCGTATAAGTCTGCCCAGCACTATCCCCACCTCCCAACCACCAGCTCTGGCACAGACCATATAAGTCTGCCCAGCACTATCCTCGCCTCCCAACCACCGGCTCTGGCACAGACCGTACAAGCTGGTGGTAATCGGCAGCGCAGCCACATTGGGAGGTGCTACCTGATTACCGCACAAGTAGTGTGTGAGCCCTTAATGCTGGGTCAATGGGTAGCGGTAAGGGCTCAGGCAGTAATTTTAATTTTAGTGCACGGTCATTTTCTGCCCCACAAAAGAAAAGTCCTTTTTTCCCAGCTGCAGTAATAAATGACCCAGTGCATGTCAATTTCACAGGTCCAAACTACCACAGGCCACTTTTTACTGCAGATTAGTAAAAGGACCCCTTAGTTTAGTATTTTTTGCACCATGATCTACATTTTTAAATAATTTTTTGAATAATATTTCAAATGTTACTTTTATAATTTGGCCATTTTTTGTGTACATATCTTTTAATGTTTTTAATTTTATATTTTACCTTTATGTTTAGATGTATTCGTATTCATTAAGACGTATTTTCGTTTAAGTTTTATATTATCTTTTGCTTTTGGATATACGCACTCTGTTTTTGAATATGTATATTTCCTTATGACTAGTTGTTTGAATGTGAATTGTTTTAACACTGTTTTTAGACCTTCTATGTAGATATATAATACCTTGGTGACAAACACTTTTTCATATTTTTATTATTGATTGACATTATTTATATATACATCCTCATAGACTCCTTACGCAGGCGGACAAGCTGAAACACAGCACAGTGTGAAGTCTAATCAATTCAAACCCCTGTACTTCATGTATTTACAAATTAGGGACTTTTTTTACAACTTACCCTCTTTTTGAAGGATCATCTACCCCCTACTTTCTGACTTTCGTCTGTTGTTTTCTGTAGAGGGTTTTGGTTCCTCCACTCAGTGTGTTTTTTTGCTCTTTTTCTAGCACTAGAATATCCCCTATATGTTTCTTTATTCTGTTTTTGAACAAACTCTGTATGATTCACCTGACAACCATACCTCCTAACGCAATCACTAACCACAAGAGTAGAAACCACAAAACTTAGATAATGCCTCTGGAGTTTAACAAGCAGATTGTAACATTGAAAAAAAGTGGAAGCTATTAGTAATACAGCTTGCAAAGTAATTACTCTTTTCCCAGGGGTACCGCTACGTTGAAGTTACACCCTAATTCCTCACATTTTTCCACTAGCAGATTTATTCTTTGCATTACCATATGTCAGTTTACATGCAATAAAAGAAATCTTCCTTCACCATTTTATATCAAGCATAGCAATCTATTTCTGTTAATTAATAAGAGGAATGTGGTAGCCGTGTTAGTCCACTCTTAAGGTTATCAATAGAAATCAAACAAAATAAAACATGGAAAAGAAAATAAGATGATACCTTTTTTATTGGACATAACTTAATACATTTCTTGATTAGCTGACGAAGAAGGGCAACCTTTGAAAGCTAATCAAGAAATGTATTAAGTTATGTCCAATAAAAAAGGTATCATCTTATTTTCTTTTCCATGTTTTATTTTGTTTGATTTCTATTGATAACTGTTAATTAATAAGAAATTAAAGAATAATGCCCTTTCTATATCCAGTCCACCTGGGTGAGTACCACATTACAACAGGAACACAACATATATTTTCTTGACTTTAAAGAAAATGAAAATGCTGAACTTTTTTTTTTAAGAAAAAGCATTATAAAGATTAAAGAGAGAGCTGAAAAACATGTAGATCTTGGTACTAAGCATATACTTATAAGACACGCAAACAGATCTGCAGCAAAGTTCAAATTGGTAAATTTTAGCTTTGTCCACATTCCTTAATTCACATTTTGAAATTGTTCCAAAAACAATTTAAATTTTTGGTGCTCATTTTCAAATCATATAGACTTACAAAGTTACATGGAGGGACATTTTCGGTATGGCGTCTAAGTCCGACTTTGAATGTTTTGCTCAAAACGTCCAACGTCTGAATAGTAAATATAGCAATTTTCGAAACAAAACATCTATCTTTTCTTTCGAATATAGACACTTATAGATGTTTTTGTACTCTGTGTGTTTATCTTTTTGGTCCATTTTCGAAAAAAAAATTGTGTGAAAACACACAAAATCAAGCCAATGGAATGTAGGAGGAGCCAACATTCTTAGTAGACTGGCCACACAGATATCCCAGCAGAGTAGTGGAGCACCCTAGGAGGCACTGCAGTGGATGTCACATAAAAGTTTAAGAGGCCCTGTTACTAAGTCACGTAAGGGTCTACGCACGCCAAACACGTGCCAAAATGGAGTTACCACCTGGCTACCGTGAGGTTCTTGCAGTAATTTCATTTTTGGTGCACGTCTGATGTGCACATCCGAAAACAAATATTTTCAGAAGCGCGTATCAGACACGCGCCAAGTGGCATTTGACGCACATAGGTCATTACCGCCCAGTTACTGCGTGAGACTTTACCGCTAGGTCAATGGCTGGCAGTAAGGTCTCAGACCCAAAATGGACACACTGCAATTTTCATTTTGCTGCACATCCATTTTCGTCAAAAAAAAAAATTTTAAGGCATTTTTTACAGGTGCGCTGAAAAATGATTCTGCGTGCACCCAAAACACAGGTCTACACTACCGCCCTTGTAAAGAGGCCACTTAGTTGCTAAAAACCTGGCTGTTTCTTGCATGGTTTGAGTGACATTTTTATCGCAATCTCATCACGCTTTTTTTTTTACATATTTTTGCCCCCAGTTTTTAATGTATGTGTGCTGTGATCATTTTTGATTATTTATATTCAGCCTTTTGAGGTTTTTAGCAACTTATTTGAACTTTTAAGCTAATTTACTGCTCCTTGAACTGACTGAGCAACCTTTTGACCTTTGGACATAGGCGTAGACTGGGGGGGGCGAGGGGGGGCAGTGCCCCCCCAAACGACGCGAGGCGCTGCCGCGCCATTAGTTAAAAAAAAAAAAAAAGTTAAAAAAAAAAAAAAAAACACATGCAGGCACGCGCTCCTCTCCGTCCGATTGGCTTCCCTGCCCTCTCTATCTGCGTCCCGCCTTCCTCTGACGTCATTTCCTTTCGGGCGGGACGCAGACAGAGAGGGCAGGGAAGCCAAGCGGACGGAGAGGAGCGTCTCCGTCTACTCCTCTCTCTTCCTCCCTCCCTCCCTCCGGCGCAGGCAGCAGTCTTTTCCAGCGTTCCTGGCAGCGGTAGCGTTGTACACGCTGCCTTTGGCTCTGCCCCGAAGCCTTCTCTTCAAGTTCCTGTTCCCGCATAGGTGGGAACAGGAACTTGAAGAGAAGGCTTCCGGGGCAGACCGAAGGCAGCGTGTATATCGCTACAGCTGCCAGGAACGCTGGAAAAGACTGCTGCCTGCGCCGGAGGGAGGGAGGGAGGAAGAGAGGGGGTAAACGGAGTCACCATCTTGGACCTCGCGCGGGGGGGAGGGGTGGGGAGCAGAGGGAAGATGGATAGTACTGGGAGGGGTGGGGAGCAGAGGGAAGGAGCAGGAGATGGATGGGACTGGGAGGGGTGGGGAGCAGCGGGAAGGAGCAAGAGATGGTTGGGACTGGGAGGGGTGGGGAGCAGAGGGAAGGAGCAAGAGATGGATGGGACTGCGAGGGGTGGGGAGCAGAGGGATGGACCAGGAGATGGATGGGATTTGGAGAGGTCAGGCACAGCAGAGGGAAGGAGCAAGAGATGGATGGGACGGAGGGATGGTGAGCAGAGGGAAGGAACAGAAGATGGATGGGACTGGGAGGGGTGGGGAGCAGAGGGAAGGAGCAAGAGATGGATGGGACTGGGAGGGTGGGGAGCAGAGGGAAGCCTACTGGAAAGAAGACACTGGATAAAACAGAAGACACTGGGATCAAAGCGAATAGAAAAACTACATGATCAGACAACAAAGGTAAATAAAAGTTTATTTTATTCATAATTTATTAATTGAAATGTCAGCTTTTTGAAATGTGCATCTGTGATATTTTGCCTGTAAATTTCATTTCCTTCCTCCATATTAGCATATTCATTTGTATATGTATATATGCAAATGATATGCTAATATGCTCCGCCCATTTTTTGCCCCCCCAAATGAAACAGTCAAACTACGCCTATGCCTTTGGAGCCTCTATATCAAGTATGTTCTTCAGCTGCCTGTGTTACATTCATCACCATATGCTGTTACTGCTACTGCTTTTCAAGAGAGAAGGTATGTACTTGATGTTTGTCTTCCTGATCAGGTGCTGGCATGGCAAAAAACTTCTGATAGTTTTTCTTATTTGGGTATTTATAAGACATTTTCCCTTATGTTGTATTTGATAATACCTTTAGTGCTATTTAATATCTATGTGATGCATCTGAGACACAAGGCATGAATATGCTCAGTATCATGGTAAAATCTTCTGGTAGTATTTGCTATAGTAGTTTTCCCTGTTTGGGTGTTTATAAGACAGCTTCCCTTATGTTGTATTAAATAACATCTTTAGTACTATTTTATATCTATGTGATGGATCTGAGGTATAAGGCTTGAATATGCTCAGTCAATGTATTTTATTTATTTATTTATTTTTTATTTCAGCTAGGTGGAATTGTTTAGGTTGCACCACTAGGGTATGTACTATCAAGTTTTATTATCTATTTCATTATTTGCCTATTTATTCACGTTGAGTATATGTGTATGGATGGTTTATAATTATACTAGCTGTTAAGCCCGTTAAAACAAGCGAGATTTGTGTTTTGCAAAATGTAATAATTCTTACCTCCATCCATCCATGTCCAGCAAACCTCCTCTCTCCCCTGCCCTCCCCCCATGTCCAGCAGCCCTCCTGTATCCCCTGGCCTCCCCCCATCCACCAACCATCCTCTCTCCCCTGCCCTCCCCCCATATCCAGCAACCCTCCTCTTTCCCTTGGACTCCCCACCCCGTCCATCAACCCTGCTCTCTCCCATGCCCTCCCCCCATGTCCAGCAACCCTCCTCTCTCCCCTGTCCTCACCCCCATGTCCAGCAACCCTCCTCTCTCCCCTGCCTTCTCCTCCCCTCCATCGATCCATGTCCAGCAACCCTGCTCTCTCCCCCCTGCCCTTCCCCCATGTCCAGCAGCCCTCCTGTCTCCCCTGGCCAAACCCCGTCCACCGACCCTCTTCTCTCCCCTGCCCTCCCCCCATATCCAGCAACCCTCCTCTTTCCTTTGGCCTCCCCCCCCCCGTCCACCAACCCTGCTCTCTCCCCTGCCCTCCCCCCATATCCAGCAACCCTCCTCTTTCCCTTGTTCTCCCCCTCCTGCTCTCTCCCCTGCCCTCCCCTCATGTCAAGCAACCCTCCTCTCTGCCCTGCTCTCTCCCCACATCCAGCAACCCTCCTCTCTCCCCCCATGTCCAGCTACCGTCCTCGCCGCCGCTCCCTCCCCCCTCCATGCTGGGCCCCCTGCACTGGCATGAGAGCGCCTCTCACATCCATGTGAAAGCGCTACAGGCAGCAGCAGATCGCTCTTCTGCTTCCTGCAGTGCTTCCACATGGAGGTGAGAGGCACTGTCATGTCAGTGCAGGGGGCCTGATACAGAGGGGGCGGGAGCGGCGACAACGATGTTGGGGATGGGGGGGTGGAGGTTGGTGCGCCAGTGATGTTCCTTCGCCTCCAGGCTCCAGCGGCAGCGGCCGTTTCCCTCTCTGTTCCGCCCTCTGACATTATCACGTCTTGACGCAAGGGCGGGACAGAGAGGGAAGTCTCTACTGCGCATTTGTGGGTGAGTCGGTCTCTTGTCATTTATATGTTTGATATGTTTGCACTGGGTGGTTTTTAAATGGTTGTGATATTTTAGGGGCCCTTTTACTAATCCATGAAACAGCCCTTTAGGAGAGCAAAATGCAGCCGTGTCGGGTTAAAGACTACTTATTTATTTTCACTTGTTTTTTAAGAAAGCTTTGTGGTGATTTGTTTCTTCTCTTTTTGCTCTGTGCTGGATCTTGTAAGTTGCCTGCCTACTTGTTTTCTTGAAAAACATCCAAGTCATAGAAACACCCAGATCCTGCCCTTAACATGCTCCCTTGAGATATGAACATAATGCAGATGAACTGCGTTGAAAAATATCTGGAAAATTGGTTTCAAAAATACTGATTTCGATGTTTTGGTGAGAAAAACAGTTTTATGCCACTTGTTCTTCTGGTTCGAAAATGAACCCATCATAACTTATGTAGCATTGTAAGTCTAAGGGGCCCTTTTACTAAGGCACGCCAAAAAATGACCTGCGCTGTGTAGGTGTGTGTATTTGGCATGTGCAGGTTCATTTTTCAGCTCGCTTGCAAAAAAGGCCTTTTTTTGGCTGAAAATGGACGTGCAGCGAACTAAAAATTGGCGCACATCCATTTTGGGCCTGATACCTTACCGACACCCATTGACTTAGCGGTAAAGTCTCACGCATTAACCAAGCATTAATCGTCAGCGCATGTGCCCTGACGATTACTGCCAGGTTAGCGCCGCACGGTAGAAAATAAAAAATATTTTCTGACATGCGTAAAAAATGGAATTACCTACCCACAGCTATCTGGCAAGAAAGGGTTACATGTGCACCAGAGCTTTTGCAGCAGCATGAAGAATTTGAATGCAGTGAGCAAACAGTTCACTATCAACCACAAGAGAAATTCCTAGGATAACTGACCAGAAAAGGGATATGTATTTAGATAAATGTTTCTGCTTTTGACATAAAAAAAAAAAACAATCCACCACATGGTGTTCAAACCAGGAAAAATAATAAGGGACACCTGGAACTTTCCAATTGGGTGAGTCCCTATGTGGATTGTATCTGGTTTGACCCCCAGATGGTATCCTGGCAAGCTAAAAAGCTTCTGACAGTAACAGTTGGGAATAAATCTCTCCCTTATATTATTTATTTATTTATTTATTTATTTATTTGTTTGTTTGTTACATTTATAGCCCACATTTTCCCACCTATTTGTAGGCTCAATGTGGCTTACATAGTACCAGGAAATAAAAAGGAAGAGAGGAGTATAAACACTTCTAAATCTATTTTCTGTGTTGAACTATCTTCATCAACTAATTGTGAGGCCGCCCTTAACTTGCTGGCTCTAATTCAGTGAACACTATTGCCTGCATCTAAAATGCCTGTGAATGGAGTTTTGTGTGTCTTGATTTCTTATCTGTTTATCAGGCTGATGAGAATCATAGTGTAACCTGGGTCTCACCCATGCGCTAGCTCCGGCCCCAGGCCACAAAACAGATCTCAGTTCAGTTTAGTTCAGTCTCACATTCTGGCCCAATCTCCTCTTACTCATCAGTTCCAACAGACATGCAGTCAAGCTTGAAAGAGGGTCAATGATCCAAAAAAGTGGTTTGGGGGTTTAAGAGGCACGTTTTATCCTCTGGAGCTGATCAGTTCCCTCAGCTCTCTCTCTCTCTCTCTCTCTTCCACAAACCAGGCAGTACTCAAAAAGTCTCAAATAAGTTCAAAACCTTTATTGCAACTCTTGCAACAGGCAAATGCCAATTGGCAAATTATCAATCCAAAGTATTCCTTGTTGCTATTTCCAAGGGGGAACTCTCTTTTCCACTTCCTGAATTATCTCTATATATAAAAGGCACCACCAACGTTCTAATGAAGCCTCCAGCCGGAAGTGTGAAGCGCCAGAGATATCCGGTTTCCCCATGAGTGAAGGAAAACAGCACAGCACGAAATCCCTCTCTCTGTAACAGTGAAGGACTCAGAGGGGGGAGGGGACAGAGATGCCCTCACTCTCTCTGTAACACAAACTGAAGGACTGGACTCGGAGGGGGGAGGGGGAGGGGACAGCACAGGGGAAGGGAGAGATGGCAGAGGGCAGAGACACACACACTCCCACATGCACACTCTGAAGAAAACCTTGCTAGCCCCCGTTTCATTTGCATCAGAAACGGGGCTTTTTTACTAGTATTTACAGAATACTTAATGTTATATTTACAGGTATTTACAACTTCTCCTGTCTGTGCCTATCCTGTACAGAGATATTAACCTCTTCTTTACACTGATTTACTTTTTTGGGCTCAGACCTCCCTCGATCTGACCTTCCTCCAGCGGTGATCCCCACCTTTGGTCCACCCTGGTTCTGGACGAGCCCTCCCTGGCTCTATTCCTCTGCTCCTGGGCTGGGCCCTTTTCTACCCACCCATAGCACATTATCTCCAGGTTGCCAGTTATTGGAGCTGCAACCTGCCTCTTACAGTCAGTGGATCTCTCCTGTTTTTAGGACTCCCCTCTCTTTCCTCCCAGTCAATGGCAGGGAATGTATGGGCAACTCCAGACCTGTAGGTGACCAAAGACCTGTAGGCAACCAGAGATCCCCTAAAGGCATAACTCTAGCTTTATCTCCTTCCAAACGTCTCCCCACTCCAACCCTCATCAAACTACTCCCCGTGGGCTAGGCTTCCTCCCACCCAGGGACATCCTACCACCCCATCCCTCTAGCAGGGCCCTCCCTCCCCCCCAGGGTTCTGGAAAAGCCTATCAGTTTAGTAATACCCATTTCATGAGTGTTACAACATGTACAGAGGATATCTTCTGGGCAGGTGGAAGTTGGATACATGTGCAAGTTTGACAACATCTAAGCAAGGGGTGGGCAACTTTTATACACAGAGGGCCACATGAATGTCAGTACTATCCCTAGCAGATTGCAACATTACATAATGTTGGAACCAGAAATGCACAGAAATCCATAGACCTTCTGTGATAAATAAACAAGTAGAAATTTAACTTAAAATTATGGAAACAGAGTGGCTATTTTGAAAATATTTGTGAAATACAGTATTTAAAATCACTAAAACGCTAGTTGATGATGTTTTCTGCTTATACTTCCCATGGCTTGTGGGCTGCATTTGGCCTGCAGGTCACAGGTTGCCCACCCCGACCTAAGCTTTCAGTGGCCACAGATCAGTATTCCTCATTTCTGCAGTCATTGAGGTCATTGGTCAGCAGGAGACAACTTTGGTAGAACTGGCAGTTGTCACCTTAGAAGGTGTCTGGACTGAATTACTCTCTTCAGAGCTATCAATGAGCAGTAGAATCTCAATCAGATCAATATATTGAATTGGATCAGTAGATTAGAGGATTACAACCTAGGGGTTCAATGGTCATTAAGTGTATTTCTAACACACAATTTAGATCAAGGTTCTCGAGAACCATCAGCATCAACCTAAGTTGAGATTTTTCAAATTTCCTTTCTCAATCAATATTTCCTCCTTGAACATATGGAGGAGCTGTTGCATAGAGGTGCTGAAGATGTCAATCAGTTTGATCCCCCTACTGCCCCAGTTTTTTTATGTGCCATGCAGAAGGAGGAGGAAGACGCCTCTGAGAGGGAAGGTGATCTAGTGCTGAATAGGCTCAACTTAACTCAATACTTTACCAGAAGGTGAAGTGGTGACAAGGAATTTGTTGGTTTCCTGTGTATTAGAACCAGATGTTAGTTGAACATTGAAATTATTTTTTGTCATAAAAATGTTTCTGGATAAACAGGACTTGGTTTTCCCACATTTGTAAAAACACTCAGATTAGGACAGTTCTTTGTTATTTATAAGGCTAGCTTGGCTCTAGCACAAAATGTATGGGTTTTTTTTTTTTTGGGGGGGGGGGGGGGGGTCATTTTCCTTACAAGTGCTTACTGACCTCTATTATCAGAAGATATGTGTAATCCCCTGTTAGGTTGGGGATTACTGAGAACAGAAGGTTCCCTAGAGAATCAATGGGTGGAAGTGACTAAGAGGTCCCCGGGTGGGAGCTGGACCAGCCCATGGGGAGTGGTTCATACAGGTGGCATGGAGAAAAGGGTTCCCTGGGAACGAACGACAAGGAGGAAGGAGTTACCAAGGAGATAAGCGGTTGGAGTTAGGCCCTGGGGGGGTCTTTGGTTATCTGAGCGCAGGGGCGGACTGACAGTAGTCGGGACCCCTGGGGAAGTAAAGGTCATTGGGGCCCCCTGCCACTGCTCGCCATCCCACCACCCCACCCACTGCACCAATGCCCCCCTCCGACACACTACAGCCCCGCCACCACCACCACCGCACGTTTCTGCTCCCGTCCAACACACTACAGGCCCCTGAGCCAAAGTCGGTTCTGCCCAGTCCTACCTTGAAGGGCCCTGGTGGTCTAGTGACTTCTTCGGGGGCAGGAAAGAACCTCACTCTTTCCTGTCTGCTATTGCCACTGTGCCCGACACCGACGTGTTTTCAAAATGGCTGCTTGAGACTTCCCGCTGTAGTCTTGCAGATCTTGGCAGTCTCAGCAACCATTTTTAAAACACAGTGTCGCCACCAGGCAGAGTAGCAGCAGCAGGCAGGAAAGAGGTGTGATTCTTTCCTGCCTCCACAGAGGCCACTAGACCACCAGGGCACTTCAAGGTAGGACCAGGGATGGCCCGCTGAGGTTGTGCAACAGTGGCAGCAACCAGGCAGGGCTTCTGGGCCCTCTAGAGCCTCTGATCCCTTGGGCACTGCCTGGTTGCCCAAGTGGTCAGTCTGCCCCTGCCTGAACATCCCCTGCCAAGAGACCTGGAGGAGAAAAGGGAATCCTGAGTTCAGCAGTGTGACCTCTGGCTGTAAACAGGGGGGTTGTGGATCCTGAAGCGGCAACCAACAAAATGTGTGAGCTACCGGGGGGGGGGGGGGGGGGGGACAGAGGAGAGACTCAGCACGGGAGCAGGGGGTTAGAGCCAGGGACAGCTCAGTCCTAAGACCAGGGTGGAACCAGAGTGGGGTCACCATTGGAAGATGGTCAAACCAGAGAAGGATCTGAGCCCACAGGAAATTGAACCTGCCCTAGGAGAAGGTGAAACAGCCAATGGAAATAAGACTGCCCCACGGGATAGGCATGAACAGGAAAACTGTATATATGTACGTACTCTTGATTTGAAATTCTACCCTTGTAAATAAACCTGAGAGGCCCAAGTGGTATGGGAGTTCCCCAGAGGAACAACAGAAAAATTGGAATGAACTTTGAGTTGGATCATAATAAGCTGTTGATGTTACTGCCGTTGCAGAATTGGAGAATAAAGGTTTGAGTTTTGCAAAGACTGTTGCCTGAAGCCCAATAGAGTGCGAGTGTCTGCCAAACCCCCCAGATCGCAATTCTGTAACTTCAACCCACTCCCAGTTCATCATGAGTGTGGTTTGAATTAAGAGAAGAGTGGTGTGCCCTAGTGTGAGAGCTGGTGGAATTGTCCCTGTGAGCCTAGGTCCTAGTGATCTAAGCCTAGCCTAGGGGTGAAACACAGGCTATATATGCCTTTAACAACCATAAGCAGCTTAGATTTTTCTTAATCCTAAGGCTTCACTAGGCTGAATAGAGGTTGATGTCTAGAAGAAGATTGGATGGAATAGTTATTACGCCTGTACAATTTTTTCTTCTTTTTATATGTTCCTTTGGTGTTTTTGTTTGCTGTGACACAGACTTTTTCTTCTGCATCCCAGTAGCTCAGCAAAGATGGGGGGGAGGAGAGCCAGAATCTAGGAGACACCTTGTGTTGTGCTGGCCCTGCACTGAGGGAGCAGTAGACAGATGGGGATCTTTAACATCACAAGACCTGGGCAGTGTTGTGGAAAGAGAGAATGCTGGATGAGTGAGAAGAGAAAAGCTGATGTGAGAGGGAAGAAAGAGAACAGTGGTGATGTTGAATGGGTGGGTGGGTGGGTGGGTGGGAAGGAGGAGAGGGGGAGAAAAGGAAGATGGACAGATACTGGGGATGGGGTAGTAGAAGGGGTTGATTCTGCAACCTGAGGCTGATATAGGAGCCATAACAGCTATCCAGACAATTCCAGGTCATTAGGGATAGATTGAGCCAGTCCTGGTTTTACCCTATAGGCTGACCAAAACCTGTGGTTTTGGTTATGACCAAACTTGAATCTTTAGATGAAATCCGTCACTCGGTTTCAGTCAGAACTGAAATGAAAAATGTCATGCCCAGCTGGACCCATCTGCCCCCTCCCGGAAGAAGACATGCCCTTCCCCCACTGCAGAAAAGGAGTCTCTCTGTGCTGTCATGTCCACCCCACCCCACCCCTACTCCGGCATAGACCTGATCCCTCGGGCCATCCAACTCTCCCATAGGCCCTCCCCAGGCCTATCTTACATAAGTAAATAAGTAATGCCATACTGAGAAAAGACCAAGGGTCCATCGAGCCCAGCATCCTATCCACGACAGCGGCCAATCCAGGCCAAGGGCACCTGGCGAGCTTCCCAAACATACAAACATTCTATACATGTTATTCCTGGAATTGTGAATTTTTCCCCAAGTCCATTTAGTAGCAGTTTATGGACTTGTCCTTTAGGAAACCATCTAACCCCTTTTTAAACTCTGCCAAGCTAACCGCCTTCACCACGTTCTCCGGCAACGAATTCCAGAGTTTAATTACGCGTTGGGTGAAGAAAAATGTTCTCTGATTTGTTTTAAATTTACTACACTGTAGTTTCATCGCATGCCCTCTAGTCCTAGTATTTTTGGAAAGCATGAACAGATGCTTGACATCCACCTGTTCCACTCCACTCATTATTTTATATACCTCTATCATGTCTCCCCTCAGCCGTCTCTTCTCCAAGCTGAAAAGCCCTAGCCTCCTTAGTCTTTCTTCATAGGGAAGTCGTCCCATCCCCGCTATCATTTTAGTCGCCCTTCGCTGCACCTTTTCAAGTTCCACTATATCTTTCTTGAGATGCGGCGACCAGAATTGAACACAATACTCAAGCCCAGGTGGTCCAGTGACCTCTTCAGGGGCAGGAATGAAGCACACTCGTTCCTGCCCGGTGCAGCTGCTCAATGGAAATGGCCACCAAGACTTCCCATGGCAGCCTCCTGAGACTACAGAGAGAGGTTCCTGCCTCATGGAGAGCTGTGATAGAAGTAAAACACATGCCTTCCACACTAGCACTGAAACGATGCTGGTCTTTCCTATTTGTATTTGTGAGGGTGGGACCGGCATTGGTTCAGTGTGTCTGTGTGCAAGGTTGGTTCTGCGTGTCCTTACTTCTTTTGCTGCTGTTGCACTTGCAGGTTTGGATTCAGGGTGCTGCATTGAGTGGGAAAGGAGATGCTGAACTTGAGGATGTGGACTGGAAAGTGGAGAGGTTGGAGAGGATATGCTTAATGATGGTGCAGTGGGAGGGGGAATAGGGATACAGGTGAGGAAGATCCTGGACCACTTAGGAAGAGGAGACTAGGAGGCATATTTTCAAAGCACTTTGGGAGGCTAAGTTCCATATGTTTCTATGGAACTTTGGGAGGCTAAGTGCTTTGAAAATAAGCCTCTAGGGAGACAGAGAGAGGATGCTAGATGTAAGTCATTGGATGGGGAGAGAGGGAGGGGGATGCAGATCCAGGGAGGATGAAAGGGGAGATGCTTACCCATGGAGGAGGAGAAAGAAGGGGGGTTTACTGAGAGTTTGAGGAAGGAGAGAGGAATGGGGAATGGGAAGGCTGGGGTGAGGGAAAGAGATGGAAGACTGTAGGTAGATGCCGTAAAAAGTGGAAGATCAAGGACTGGTTAGTATGGAATGAAATCTGGATAGAAAAGCCAAAAAAAATGAAATTAATGTTAGAGATGGATGTAGGGGAGGAAGTGAAGATAGGAAGAGAGAGAAGTGACCAATTGACAGGTGAATCTAGAAACAGAGTTAAGAAAAGAGAGAAGAAAGCAGAAAACAGAACCTGAGTCCAATGCTATTAGAAATATAGAATGGCCAGAGAACAAAGGTAGAGAAATAATTTTCTATTTAGTGACTGGAATATGTCAGTTTTTGGAATGTGGAATGCATATTTTCCAGGGCTGGTGTTATACATGGTTGTGGCCCAGGACAGAAATTTGGGAGGATACCCCTAAAAGCCCTCTAGCAGGCTGTGCTGCCTTCAGATTTAGGCAGGCTTGGGGTCCTTTGTGGCCTGGAAGCCCAAGGCAATTGTCCTGGTTGCACCCCCTCCCCCTTTCCCCATGACGGCCCTGACATCTGCTGTCTTTATAGTTTGCACAGTACAGATGTAGCAGCCTGAGGAATTCAGCAATAAGGATTATTTGCTCAAATCCTCAGTGCTAATGCACAGGGAGGGAAAGAGAGGTCAATGATGTTTAAAAACGGCTTTTGTTGTACCAGTTTTTGGAGGTCTGCTGGCAGCTGACCTGGCCATTGGAAAACCAATTGGCAACCCTAGGGAGAACCTTCAAGCCAAGCTTTATCTAATGTAGGACTTAGAAAGACTGAGCCTTTACTGTATCCCCCAGACCAGTACAATACAAAGGCATATTTTGTGTGTGCATTTGCTGAATAGCACTAAGGTGAAAAATAGGCATATATGTACATATTTTAAACATTTTTGTACATATTGAGTGCCTATTTTATAGAATTGCTCCACAAGTGTGCAAGGATGCTGTATGTGATGGAGGAAAACTGATGTGCTCTGAGCAGGAGATACCCTGAGGTGAGAGTGTCTGATGATCTCAAGGTGTCAAAACAATGTGACAGGAGACATAACAAGCAGGAAAAAAAGAGAGACAGACAGACAGACAGACAGAGAGAGAGAGACCCTGGACCAAGAAGGGAGGGGGAGATAAAGAAACACCCTGGATAAAGTAGAGGGGAGAGAGAGGCACACACACTCATACACAATACACCATGAAACAAGAAGGAAGGGGAGAGAAAAAGGCAGAGAGAGAAACACTGGACCAAGGAGGTGGTGAGAGAGAGAGAGACTGGACCAAGGAGGTGGTGAGACAGAGAGACAGAGAGAGAGAGAGAGAAAGAGAGAGACCCTGGATCAAGGGGGGTGGGGAGAGAGAGGGAGACATAACAAGCAGGAAAAAAAGAGAGACAGACAGACAGACAGAGAGAGAGAGAGAACCTGGACCAAGAAGGGAGGGGGAGATAAAGAAACACCCTGGATAAAGTAGAGGGGAGAGAGAGGCACACACACTCATACACAATACACCATGAAACAAGAAGGAAGGGGAGAGAAAAAGGCAGAGAGAGAAACACTGGACCAAGGAGGTGGTGAGAGAGAGAGAGACTGGACCAAGGAGGTGGTGAGACAGAGAGAGAGAGAGAGAAAGAGAGAGACCCTGGATCAAGGGGGTGGGGGAGAGAGAGAGGGAGAAAGAGAGATATCCTGGACAAAGAAGGGAGGGAGGAAGAGAAAGAAGAGATGCAGTACCATGGAGGAGGAAAGAGGTCAGGGGCTGGAAGGTGCAAGAGGAAGAGAATAGGAGAGAAACTGAACATGAGGACAGACAATGAGACAGAATAGAGATGCTGGGCATGGAGAGAGCATAGAGACAGGGACACAGAGAGGCGATTCTGGATACAAGGGGAGGGCTGGATATACAGAGAGGGATGCTGTACAGAGTAAGATGAGGACACAGAGAAGAGATACTGAACATGGGGGAGGAATAGGGACAGGGACACAGAGGGAAGACACTGGACAGGATGGATAGGGATGAAGAGAAAAAATGAATATTGGACATAGAGAGATAAGAAATGTCTAAAGGACAGGAGACCCTAGGGAGAGTTAAGAAAAAAACAGAGAAAAGCAGGAGACACTGGGACCAAAACAACGCTCAGGCAACAAAGGTAGAAAAAAAAGTATATTTTGTTTCTGAATTTATTAAATGTAATATGTCAGCTTTGGGAAATATACATCTCTGATATCTTGGACTTCAACTTCTATTACTGTTACTGTGACAGCTTTTCTATATACCATGTTTCCCCGAAAATAAGACACTGTCTTATATTAATTTTTGCCCCCCAAAATGCTCTAGGTCTTATTTTCAGGGGCTGTCTTATTTTTTGGGGAAACATTGGGGTTGGCCCGCCCGCCGTCTCTCCTGGAACTAACCTTAAACGCCTCCTTTCACCTTCGCAGCAAGCAGCAGCAGGGCAGGCCACTCCTTCCTTCCGTGTCCCGCCCTCGCCTGACGTAACGTCCGCAAGGGCGGGGCACAGAAGGAAGGAGAGGTCTGCCCTGCTGCTGCTTGCCGCGAAGGTGAAAGGAGGTGTTTAAGGTTAGTTCCGGGAGCGACGGAGAGTGGGTAGAGGGGGGGCCGGCGACCTCGGGTGGGGGGGCAGCCCGGTGGCAGCCTTGTCCGGCTCTCGGCGGCCCTGCTTTCAAACAAAAATTTGCTAGGCCTTACTTTCAGGGGAGGCCTTATATCTACCAATTCAGGAAAACCTCTACTAGGTCTTATTTTCGGGGGATGTCTTACTTTCGGGGAAACAGGGTAGGTGTGGAATGTATTTGCTTTTTGCAGTTCTTTTTACTGGAGCTTCCCCCCCCCCCTCTCAATCCCCACCACCTTGGGAGAGATGGTGTTATAGGAGGCCCATCTCAGTTTTTCCGTGCTGGGCCCGTTCAGTCCTAGCTAAACCACTGAGTAGGATCCTATTCCATAAAGGTAAGCTGGTATAAGTGCAACAGGGATGGACATGAGTGGGAGACCCACCTATGCCTTGCCCATGCTCCATCCCTACACATGCTCCCTTTGCAAATACATGCTATCTAAGTTAAGCAGATATTTGCAGGTGTGCCACATACACACCCAAATGCTGCTATTCTAAAGGCCTGATGTTCAGCCAGTGGCTGACCACCGCCAGAGTTAAATCCAGAAATTCAATGGCGGGCCATGTCCGGGCACCGGCTTTGAATTTCCAAGTTTCCAGAACCGGCTAACCCATAGTTAGTTACATGCGATATTTGGCACTTAACTGGCTATGGGTTAACACATAAAGATAGGACTGACTTGTGTCTGGTCATATTAATTCAGTTAGCCTGGACGGTTGTGCTGAATATCGACATTTAACCAGCCAAGTGCCAATGCCACCCACAGAATGCCCCCAAAATAACTGGTTTTGAGTTTGTCACTAACCAGTTACTTTCAGTGGTATTAACCAGTTAAGTGCCACTGAAAATTAGCAGTGAGCCCTGAACAAGTGATTTAACTGGCCAGGAGCATTTTTTCTTGCCAGTTAAATCGCTTTCAGTATCGACCCCCTAAACATTTACATGTGTAACAGACCTGTAAATATGAGCACCTAGGTTAATAGAATTGCCCCAACAGTGCTGGATTTCAGCGCTATCTACATAAGTACTTAAGTACATCTAATTAAAGGTTTTGACTGTCTCCAACCTGCCTCTTTCCTCTGCTATATGTAAATGAATAGATGTTATCAACATAACAAATTAATCATACTGTTAGCGGTAAAACAGAAAACTAACAATTTATTGGGTAAATGACTTTGAAAATTGACCCTGTTAATTTTGTGGGTGTAAAGAAAGCTTTCCATTTAGCTCTGAAAATTTAGAGATTTATATTTTTGATTGCGTTAATAACAGCAAATGTATTTTAAGAACAGCACAAAGGATATCACAGACTATATTACAGAGCATAAACTGAGTGCACAGTAACAGTGGTTCAACCGTCTGGAAAATGCTGTCTCGCTAGGAAAGCTAATATGTGAATCCACTGAGGGTATTTTGTCAACATTCATTCCAGGGCTAGGAACAGATGGATGATGTGAAGCAGTAGCATGCCAAACAGCCTAGGGAAGAGGATACCAGTGTCAATGATTTTAAATGAGTAAGGCAATGAATCAAATCAGTTGTGACTACAAGAAAATGAAGAGAATTATTTGATTATCTAAAACACTAAGCATTCACAGACTGATTCTCCCCTCCCCAAGCCCATTAGATCCATTACAACCCATCCCTCCATGAACCTCCCTGTCCAGTTTTTGGTCCCAGCTAGGAAACTGAGCTATCTAGTTAGGATTAATACAACAATTTTTACTATTTATTCCCAGGCTGTAGTCAGCTAGGTGCATGAGGGGAGCTGGGAAATTGAGTGCAAAAAAATCCCATAAAAAGTGGAAAGATCACAGAGATACTATGGGGTGGATAGAATCAAAAACAAGGAGAGGAAACTGGATCAGGCTCTTCAAAAAAGACTCAAGAATGTCCATTGGCTTCCCTTGTTAGCACGGCACAAATAAGCGGGGCAGGAACACACTGGGAGCAATTTCTGCTGAGACATATAATCATGATATTGTAGCGGGCAATGAACTAATAATACTACCTGCTCATAAAGAATGAGAGTGAGCTTACTGACTCATTTTATTCACAGGATAAAAACACGACATAATGACTATTTGTGCGGAGCTAGGCTGCAATCACTAAATCTGAGTTCACACTCAGGACCCAGTTTTCACTGGGCAAAACAAGCTGTTGAATACTACCTCTGACCTCATACGTTTCTCCAGGATAATTATTAAGACAAACATAAATTGGTAAATGCAGGTATAACAACTGATAGTCGATTTAAGGTCAGTGAATAACTATTGCGTGATTTACAACCGCATCTTAACATAATCCAAAATGGCTAAGATAAGGGCATGGTTTTCCTACTACCTGATAACACTATGGATAACTGGGCTGCAAGTTGCCACACTCAATGAATGGGACAAAATTCCTGTACTTATGTTTGACAGAAGATGCTCCTACTATCAATTAGATGCGGCAAATGACAAACCTCACAACAAACCAGGGAACAATATGCTAACCAACAGCAACACGATAAATCCGAATAAAAATCAAAATGAAAATAACTTCAAACAAGACAATGCATAGACAACTCCAAACTGTTAAGCATATCAACACAAAAAAGATACATATGTTCCTATCTCAATAGGATATAAAAATGCAAGGTCAGCAGTTAACAAGGCAACTATAATTAGAGACCGGATTGAAACTGAACAACTAGGTTTACTATTTTTAACAGAAACATGGCTGCACCTCAAAAATGACCCAGTGATATTTGACTTATGCCCACCAGGTTATAAAATAATACACATCAACAGAACCAGAAAGAAAGGAGGTGGAGTCGCCTT
Source organism: Microcaecilia unicolor (assembly GCF_901765095.1). NCBI lineage: Eukaryota > Metazoa > Chordata > Amphibia > Gymnophiona > Siphonopidae > Microcaecilia > Microcaecilia unicolor. The sequence continues at coordinate 497,440,219 of NC_044032.1, forward strand.
AATATAAGCACATACTGGGAAAGACCAAAGGTCCATGCATCCTGTTTCCAACAGTGGCCAATCCAGGTCACAGATACCTGGCAAGATCCCCAAAAAGTACAAAACATTCTATGCTGCTTATCCCAGAAATAGTGGATTTTCCCCAAGTCCATTTAATAATGGTCTATGGACTTTTTCTTTAGGAAGCCGTCCAAACCTTTTTTAAACTCTGCTAAGCTAACCGCCTTTACCACATTCTCTGGCAACAAATTCCAGAGTTTAATTACATGTTGAATGAAGAAAAATTTTCTACAATTCATTTTAAATTTACTACATTGTAGCTTCATCGCATGCCCCCTAGTCCTAGTATTTTTGGAAAGCGTAAACAGACACTTCACATCTACCCGTTCCACTCCACTCATTATTTTATAGACCTCTATCATATCTCCCCTCAGCCGCCTTTTCTCCAAGCTGAAGATCCCTAGCCGCTTTAGCCTTTCCTCATAGATAAGTCGTCCCATCCCCTTTATCATTTTTGTCACCCTTCTCTGCACCTTTTTGAATTCCATTATATCTTTTTTGAGATACGGCGACCAGAATTGAACACAATATTCGAGGTGCGGTCGCACCATGGAGCGATACAAAGGCATTATAACATCCTCATTTTTGTTTTACATTCCTTTCCTAATAATACCTAACATTCTATTTGCTTTCTTAGCCGCAGCAGCACACTGAGCAGAAGGTTTCAACGTAACATCAATGACAACACCTAGATCCCTTTCTTGGTCTGTGACTCCTAACGTACAACCTTGCATGACATAGCTATAATTCGGGTTCCTCTTTCCCACATGCATTACTTTGCACTTGCTCACATTAAACATCATCTGCCATTTAGAAGCCCAGTCTCCCAGTCTCGTAAGGTCCTCTTATAATGTTTTACAATCCTCTTGCGATTTAACTACTTTGAATAACTTTGTGTCATCAGCAAATTTAATTACCTCACTAGTTACTCCCATCTCTAGGTCATTTATAAATATGTTAAAAATACAAATCCTTCTTCACAGTAGAGCCTGTTGCTGAACACGTATCCTCTGAAACTGCAGTTTTGGCATGCAAGATCACTGACGCAACACTGACACTCCAGGAAGTTGGTCTAACGCTCAAGATGACTTTATGGATTTTGTATCAAACACTTGTACCAACTTCTCTGATGTCCTTCTTTTAGGAGATATCAATTTGCACCTAGAAAAACATCATGATTCCAACACCAAAAATTTAATAATCTTCCTGAACCAATGGAACGTCAAAACACCACAAGCTACTTTATCGCATGCAAAAGGTCATCTATTAGATATACTATCCTAAAGGTTCTCAATAAATAAAAACCATATACTAGAAAATTACATATGGAAGGAAGTCTTATGGTCAGATCATAACAAACTCACATTCACACTTCAATGGAAAGAAAACGGCAAGAGTATGGAAACAAGAATATCACACAACTTTATCACTAGAGAAAAGGTGGACAATCTCAGCTTCTGGCTAACAGCACTCAATGAACAAACAGATGTATCACCCAACATTTCACAAGAAATTGAGATGAATTAAGCAATTTCACACTGAACAAAATAGCACCACTTAAAATGAAAACATGAAGTAAAAAAACAACCACGTCTCTGGTTTAACGATAAGCTACTAGAGATGGAAAAACTTTCTAGGAAATTGGAAAGAAAGTGGTCCAGAAACAAATCAGATGAGAACCAAACTATATGGAGGAAAACCTTAAGAACGTATAATATAAAGAGAGCCAAAGTAGAATACTACATAAGCCAAGAACAGATTAATATGAAAAAAACAAACAAACTTATGAACAGTCTATTTAACACCCAAGATGTACTTGGGAAGCTTGCCAGGTGCCCTTGGCCTGGATTGGCTGCTGTCGTGGACAGGATGCTGGTCTCGATGGACCCGTGGTCTTTCCCAGTGTGGCATTACTTATGTACTTACTAGCATCAAATGAAACACCACCAACAGCAGATGAGCTCGCACAACACTTCTAGCAAAAAATGCGATCAAATCTTGCTGTAGCACAAGCATCCCTCACAGATTTCCTACAAAGTGCGAAATCAACAATGATTATATCAAGGCAGACAGAATCCGTTCCTCCTTTAAAATACCTACAACTAGTTATCTTGGTTCCAAATGGTTGAATTCAATTCCCAGAGTCATAAGTGGAGGAGTGGCCTAGTGGTTAGAGCACCGGTGGCCGGTTCAAATCCCACTGCTGCACCTTGTGATCTTGGGCAAGTCACTTAACCCTCTATTGCCTCAGGTACAAACTTAGATTGTGAACCCTCCTGGGCCAGAGAAATATCCAGAGTACCTGAATGTAACTCACCTTGAGCTACTACTGAAAAAGGTGTGAACAAAAATCTAAATAAATAATAAAATAAGAAGCATTACCAACTATCTCCAGTTCAGAAAAGAATTAAAACCCATCTTTTAAAGAAATTTTATGGTTGATCATAAATGTGCTACAAATGTTCCATACTGCTTGTAACTGTAAAACAATACTGTAACTTCTAACAGATAATTGTAAGCCACATTGAACTGAAACGTGTTTTTTGCATAATTGTAGGATATAAGAATGAATAAATAAATAAACTCCCAACCCTCCCAAATAACTCAACATCCCAAGACCCCCCCCCCCCTAATATACTTCTCCTCCATAGGCCACTCTCACAACATCCTCATATACACACAGCCCCTATCACACTTCTTCTCAGCCAACATCCCATCCCATGCCACTCTACACAAATCTTCAGCTCTCCAGAACATCTCATGCACACCCCCACACACCCCCTACAGACATAGCACGCCTATGTACATATAATTCATATGCATTGCCAGAAACAATGCACAGACACCATGTACATCCTACTTCACCAACTGACCCAGACCCTGCTATTCTTTTGAAACATACTTTATCATGTTTCTTGCCACCAACTCCTCCATGCAGACTTGCCTGAGTCTGTGAATAGAGAAAAGGGAGACACGCCATTGTGTCTTAATGTAAGTGTACACTTTTCCACTTTTATGCACTGCATATGGACCTTGCATAACACGCAATGTGTTTTACAGCACAAAAAAACCATATTTCTCAATGCAAATATGGATTAGGGGACCAGCTGACCAACCATTCTGGGCCTTCTCAGTCCTAGGTACAGTCAAGCACCACAAGATGTCTATTCTGAGAGCCCCAGCTGTGTTCCTTCCACACATTTTAGAAAAGTCTCTGGTTAATCGTAGTCATTCTAGGCTAAACCTTTTTGTAGAAATCTCTCTGCTAATCCTAAAAATGTAGCTTTGATCATGCTAGAACATCATCACTAGCAAAAAGGCAAAGATTATTTGTTTGTCCCTTGCTCCCCCCCCCCCCCCCCCCCACACACACACACACAACTACAATTTATAGATCTCCTACACACCATTGCAACATAGACCTCATTTATCTACTGTAGTGTCATTTTGAAAATTTCAGTACCTATGCCTGAAAGACATATGCCACCCTTCCTCTGTAAGCCTAAATAAAGTCATGGCATGAAGCCATGCCATCTGTTGCCCTGATCAAGTTACTGATTTTCCTTGTTTATTTTTATTTTAGTCTGTTCAACACTGCATGGCTAGAAGCACTCTTCCACACTTACCTCAGAGCATATAATATGCATACTGCTAAAAGAGAGGGTTTTTTTAAAATGCTATTTATACAACTATGATTCTCTTCTCCTTCAGTACAAATTGATTCCAGTTCATGTTAGTGATTTATTTATTTATTTATTTATTTATTTATTTATTTATTTATTTATTTATTTTATCTATCTATCTATTTCAAATGTATATGCCACATATACAGATAACAGCCTTTTCAGTGCAGTTTCCAATGTCACACACACAGAATATATGAACTAACAATCCATAAAACTAGAAAGTAACCATTTAGATCCACACAATAAAACAACAGCACATTAAGAGGGGAGATTCTATATATGGCGCCAGTGGTGTAGCTAGGTGGGGCGCCAGGGGAGCGGCTGCTCCCCCAAACAGAGTTCTGCCGGCGCCAGTGCCTATTTTTTTCTCGTTGTGTTGCTTTGAAAATGTGCGCCGGCAGAAGTCCGCTCTCGTGCTGCTTTCGCTCCCCCTGCACTTCTGTATGGCACCTAAAAACTCAGCGTGGAAAACATTGCCGACTAAGCATATTCTATAAGCGGTGCCTAGATTTAGGCGCTGAATATAGAATACAGATAGTTGATACCCCAGCGCCTAAAACTACGTGCATCTATTTACACCAATAAAAATGTGGCATAAATCCTGGCATGTAGATTTATGCGCACTGGGCCATATTCTATAACTACATACCACAAGGATCAACACATGTGAACTCCTCCCACATGTATCCAGAACTGTCTTACAATGTTTATTTGCTATACAACTATCATGTCTTAGAATGTTTGTTATGTTACTATCATGTTTTATCATTATCATGTAACCCAAGATCCTTCTGTAATACCATATGTCAATTCTCTACACACTTCAACCATTCATGATGTATTGTAAGCCACTTTGAGCCTGCAAAGAGGTAGGAAAATGTGGGATAGAAATGCAATAAAATAAATAAATAAATAAATTTGGAATGCCCATTTCCCCACCTATAACCACACCCCTTTTTGCCTGCACATATTAGAAGTTAGATGCACTGCATTACAGAATACGCTTAGTGAGTTGTGGGCATAAATTCTAATTATTGCCAATTAGTGCTCATTATTGCCTGTTAAGTGCTGTTATCAACGCTGATTAGCTTGTTAAGCCAATTAAGTTATACGCATTGTTATAGAATACACTTGGATTTCGGCGTGGATCTGTAGCCACGCTATAAAGAATTTGGGGGTAAGGGGCTAATTCTTTTCATGTCAACTAAAGTTCTATATCAGCAATTAACATGTCCTCAGTAAAACGCCTAATTTTAGGTACAAGCCCGTACGCTAGCTCAATGCCTGGTGTAAATATTCACACTTAACTGCTGTCAGTTAAGCACATAACTGATAATATTCTATAACCTGTGCACAACACCCTTGACAATCTAGGACCACAAATAAAAGTACAATTTAAAAAAAAGATATAATGAACCATAGCATTTGTGGTCCTAGATTATCGTGACTCCTGATGCAGGTGCTTGCGTGGAAACAGAACACCATATTGAGTACTTCTTCTGGACTTCCACTCTTTTGGGGAATTGATTTTATACAGACCTATTGGTCTAGTTTTATTATAATAAAGTTTTTGTTTATCATTCCTTGACTCCTAGGTTTCTTTTAATTTATTTATTTATTTATTTATTTATTGGTCCTCCCTTACTTTTTTTCCATTCGTATTTTTTTGTAGGGGATTTTTTTTTTCTCCTTTTCAGTATTTTGTTGAAATTTTTTGAACCTGCAGATACTAAAACTACTACTACTACTATTTAGCATTTCTATAGTGCTACAAAGCGTACGCAGCGCTGCACAAACATAGAGGAAAGACAGTCCCTGCTCAAAGAGCTTACAATCTAATAGACAAAAATAAAGCAAGCAAATCAATGTGTAGAGGAAAGAGGAGAGGAGGGTAGGTGGGGGCGAGTGGTTACAAGTCAAAAGCAATGTTAAAGAGGTGGCACACAAAAGTTCAAAAAACCCAACACAAACTCCCCCTTTGCCAGATATAAAACTGCCCTTTATTTTCCAATCCTATGCAAAAATAGTTAGGCCTCTTCCGTGCTGCAGAGCAGGAACCTCAATGTAGATTTTGCTTCTATTTTCTTTAAGAATAGTGCAGGATACTGAGACACTGTAAAAGTTTCAGTTGCCTAAAACATGCAGCAAAGAATGCTGCAGGTTTTGATTAAAATATTGAACAGTTCACAGGTTTTGAAAAACCTCTAAAATTAAAGAATCTATTGAAAAGTATCTCAAATAAATAAGATATGCATATGTGGAATGAAAAGATCATCCTGGCCAAAAAGTTGTATCTCTTACAATTGTACTTGGGTGGTATGCTGGGACAAGTCCAAGAGTTAACAGTGGATGAGTGCACTGCAGACAGTTTATGGTTGAAAGAGAGACTGCAGAGTCCCTTCCTAAATAAACAAAATAAAAATGGAAATTGAAAATATGACAGGAGATAAAGACTGGAAGAGCTTTTATTTTTGTCCATTTTCCTTACTTAATGCAGTACCACAGAGCCCACCCAACGTTTGGTTTAATTTTCTCTTTTTTGCAACTAAGGATTCTTTGAGGGAGACAATTTTTTAAAGGCACGGAGGATACTTTCTTGAATTCTAAGACATTTTTACCTCATCACCTCCCCTGAGAAGTTGCATCATGCACCGCCTCTCTTTCTGTGAACATATGTTTCCTTATGTTGCTCTTTGGTGTATTCCCTTTGCAAATTTATGACGTGAAAAAAGGTTGTGGGTGTAATAGTCAACCTTTGGCAGTAAGCAGCTTACAAGTCACTTCCAGACATAGGCTGACCTAGCCCTGGATATTCAATGCTGGGATATGCACGGCTCCTGGCACTGAATGTTTGGGTTTGCCTGCTGACCCTGAAGAAAACAGGGCACTGACAGATATTCAGACCAATGCCCGGTTAACTCAGTGCATAAAGTTAGGACAGTTGGTTTGCTATCCTACTTTATGTGCTCTCTTAGCTGGTTAGCAGACTGAATATCGCTGCTGACCAGCTAAGTTGTCACTCCTCCCTAATTCCACCCCTGGCCCTCCTTAGCCTAGCTGGTAAAGGGATGGCCAGTTGGCAGTGATAGTCAGTGGCACCACCTGGTTAAGTGCCACTGGTTAAATATTTTTGAATATTGACTCCAAGTTTGTTTCTTGTACATAGTTTATAATTGTGAGATATTTGAATGGTTATCATATCCCTCATTTCCCATGTTTCTCTAAGGCAATGTTTCCCAACCTCATCCTTGAGATACACCTAACCCATGATTTACTCACACTATCAACAATTACTATGCATAAGATCGATTTGCATACACTTAGTCTTCAGTGTATACTAGGCAGACCAGAAGGAGTGAAGGAAAAAGTACAGACCCTATCTTCACCATATAAGTGGAGTTTCCACACCATTTTTCTTCAATAGCTAATTATGATATTATGGAGGAGGGGTATCTGGAAGCTGATTTACTAGCAATTATATTAACACCTTAAAGGTCTGGCCAGCTGTTGCCCTCCCTTAAGCAATGTCAGTCAAGCCAGCCAAATATCAACCAACTAGGGACCCAAGCTGTAAAGCAAGTTGAAAATGGCATAGAAAACAGAAGATTCTGCTTTTGAAAAACTTCACAATAGAGACCTCTAGTGACCACGATAAGGTATGTGACCTTTTAACTTAGAATACTCTCACAGCTTCTGGAACAGAATGCTGACCCTTCCACCTGTGATTGTCGAGCGAATCTAGATCCAGTTGGCAACCTCATTGTTGGGAGTAATTAACCACCTTTATATAGAGATTCACCCAAGGCACTGTACAGTAGATATATCTTCACATTTAAAAAAAAACTTACAATTTTGTTAACAGCATAATAATAGTCAGGGCCGCTGAGGGGGCGGGGGGCAAAATTCCCCAGGCCTGGCCTCCAAGGGGTAGGCCCAGGCCCGGCGCCAGCAAGCTTCCTCCTGCCTGCCTGCCTGCTTTCGGGTCTGTTCGCTCCTGCTCCTGTGTGCCGCCCAGGACCTGGATGCAGTGGCGTAGCCAGACCTGACATTTGGGGTGGGCTCGGAGCTAATATGGGTGGGCACTATATATGAGTACTGTTTCTTGGGATACTACAAAATAATGCCTTAGTATGCACTTAATGATGGATTTTTAAGTATTCTGCCCAATCAACATAAACCACACGAGAAACAACAATATTTTTAAATGTAGTTACATTATGCCATATCAAACTTGACCAGATATGTCTACTATAATGGCAAATATGTCAACACACATAACAGGATCCTGCAGTATAATTACAGCAATGGCATATACTTTGCTTTATAAAAAATGTAAATGCCTGATTAAGCAAAACAGGTAAAGTACCTTTGAAGTCCTTTTCCCTTCCTTTGGCACCCAGAAAAAAACGCCTACACCTGTAGCTACACCCCTGGATGGCAGAAACTAAGGCTGTGGCTGTTCAGCTGCTGGAAAAACTGGGTGGGCCTGGGCCCACCCAGGCCCACCTGTAGCTACGCCCCTGCCTGGATGATTGCATTAGCGTGATATCATATTAATGCAATCATCTGGGTCCCGACTCCCGGCATGGACAGGAGCAGGAGAGGACAGACCATGGGAGCAGGCAGGCAGGAAGAGGCTTCCTTGCCCACAACCAACAAGGCTAAAGGCCTTCGAAGATACTCAAACAGCTGCTTCATATCTACATATTGCCATATTTACAGCAATTGTGGCTATTGGAGGGGAGGGAAGGAAAACAAACTAGCTACAGCTATGGGGGTTATATAAATGAGGAGGGAAAGGAACTGTTATACACATGTCTGTTCTCTCAGAATTGCAACCAGTCAGGTAGTAAGCAGCAAGTGTCCTTGGCCAAAGCACAGACTACAGTTTACTCTCTGTTTAGCAGGCCAGAGGGAAGGGGATTGGGGTAGACACCAGCCAGGAGCCACCTGGAAGGAACAAAGAGCAGGAACTGTTACTGGAGGAGCCCTATTGCCACAGGTGGCAGGTGCTGCAGCTGACCAACAAATTGCTAGTGCATAATTTGCAGCTGGTTGACTACTGGCAGCAGAAAGTACAGCTGCTGTGGGAGGGGGTCAAAGCCCACAGAGAATGCACGCAGCTGATACAGAGCATGCAGCAGGAGAGCTGGGAGGCAGCACAGAATATCTGGCAGCAGCTTCTGGGGATCTAGCAGGGTCTCCAGGATTACACGGCAGCCTTGTCAAGCACACTACTGTCACAACAAGCACTTGAGCCTCCTCTTGGAACCACTGAGACCACGAGTCCTGCACCAGCACCAGCACCCTCCATACCAGACACAAGTTCCACCAGTGGCCACATAGCCCAGCCAAGCTTCACTGCACCACCTCAGCTGCCAAGAAGCAACCCCCTCAAAACATCCAAGAATGGGACCCACAGCGTCCTAGGCCACTGGGACAACCGAGAGGCTAGGTCCCTTGGAGCCAGCACACACTAGATACTGGGTTCAGCAGCAGATCTGACACCTGGCCAATCAAGTGGCTTGATTTTCAGGGTGTAGCAGAGGTAGCAGGATGGAGTAATGACAGTGGGAGCCCCACAGGGGTTGATTCTAACACACTTTCTGCTCCTGCTAGGCCAGGGTCATCACCAGCAGCTTGGAGACAGGGTGGGAGAGGTGGATCCCAGAGGGGAGGGGGAGAGGGAAGTAAGGCTGTAAGTCATCTAATTGCTGTGCTGTGGTGGTGTATGCTGGGGGAAGGGGTGCTGGTGGGGGTATGTGCTGGGGGAGGGTGTGTGTGTGCATGGGACAACAGACTATGTTGTAGAACTGAGCCACGTTCTGAAGTGTCTGGGTGGTAGTGAGGAAGATAATATAGTCAGAGGTGTGAGTGAGGAAGGCATCGAGGAACTGGGCAAGGCAGTTGGAGGTGGCAGGCTTAGTGAGGCCTGCATTGAATACTAGCACTGACTGGAAGGTGCCAGTTTCCAGAAAGGTGCGGGAGGCAGTGATCTTCAGGTGAACTGGCACAAAATTATTCCTGTGTGTCCTGGGCTGGAGGAGGGGTTGTAGCTGGTCACAGAGGTGCTATATGGCAGTCTTGTTGAAGCAGAACCTAGTCAGGTATTCCTGGTCAGTGAGGTCCAGAAAGCAAGTGCGAGGCCTGCAGACTGTCTGAAAGGGATGTCTCCTATGGGGCCTCCCTTCCAAAATCTCATCCACCTCTAACAAAGCGTGAGCTACCAAAGCATTCAACACATTCATGATTGTTGTGCAGGTGTCCCACCACCCCAGATGCAACTCACTGATCCCAGAAACACCACTGTGCACACCTCCACCTACTATACCTTGTGAGACTCAGCAACAGGCCCTGCACCAGCACACAGTCATCAGACACACACCAGCTGCCCAAAACACTCTCACACCATCAACAAGCAATCCAGATAGACATAGTTGCAGCACTAAGTACTCACTCTTCTAGCACCAGCAAACAGCCCTCACACATATAGCAGCAGGAACAGCACACAGTCCTCACAGAAACAGCAGCAGCACACAGCACAGTGACAAACTGGGAGTGAACAAACAAAGGAACAATGAGAGACAGAAGACAAGCAGGTAGGGATGTAGAATGGGAGGTGTGGGGGTTTGGGGACAGTGAGGGTTTGGATGAGGGAAGGGGATGAGATACAGAGGAAGGGATGGATGTGGCTGTTTTCCTAGACAAGAGCTCCTTGAGCACAGAGTTTCATTTTTTAAGTAATTGAACATACAAAAGAGACTGCTTAAGTTAGAGTTCCCGCTTTTAAACATACAGGCAGCCCTGTTTTATATGTCTATAAGCATGGGTATCTATTCACTGTATACAAACAGTGAACCATACTGAACCTTGCAATGGTTAAAGCTGTCCTCTAGAAAAGTTATTAAATATAGTGACTAAATTAACATTAATCAGTTTTAGTGTCAACTAGAAACTACTGAATAATAGCAGCAAGAGTGTTTCGTTTCTGTATGCAGAGTGAAAGCACATTAACTCCTGTTATTAATGAAACACTGCTTTTTCATTTCACTATTGTCATTACCTTCCTTTGGCGGGACACAGCAGAGAGAGAAGGCTCTGACATAGCAAGCAGGCCTGTGTGGAATTCCTGCTGGGTAGCGATGATAGCATGAAGTGGGGATGGGGGGAGGGTAAGGAAGACTTGGAGGCGGTAGTGCCAGAACTGTGGAAGGGAAGAGAGATGCTGGACATGTGGGGGTTGGAAGGAAGGGAAGATGTGCTGGACATGCATGCATGCAGGCAGGAGGTTGGAAGGAAGGGAGAGAGGCACTGGGCATGTAAGGAGGTGCTAGAGGGAAGGGATAGAGATGTGGAACTGTGAGGGGAGGGAAAGGAAGGGAGAGAGGTGCTGGATATGGAAAAGGAGGGAAGGGAGAGAGGTGCTGGGTATGTAGGGGGAGGGAAGAGAGAGAGTTGCTGAATATATGGGTTGGGGTGGAAGGGAAGGGAGAGAGGTGCTGGATATGTGGGTGAGAGGGAAGGGGGAGAGGTGTTGGGCATGCAAGGGGGGTGACGCAAAGGGAGATAGGTGCTGGATATGTAGGGGGAGGGAAGGGAGAGAGGTACTGAATATGTGGGGGGGAAAGGCGGGCAGGGGAGAGGTGCTAGGCATGCAAGAGGGGCTGGAGTAAGGGGACAGAGGTGCTGGATATGCAGGGGAAGGATGGAAGGAATGGGGGAGAAATGTGGTCCTGCAAGTGGGGCTGGAACGAAGGGAGAGAGGTGCTGGAACTATGGGAAGGGGAGGGGGTAGTGTTAGAGGGAAGAGAGAGAGATGTTGAACCAAGGAGATAAAGGAAGAGGGATCAAATGCTGAACCCACAGTGGGAGAATGAACCAGATGAATAAGGGGGAGGGAAAAGAGAAGGAGAGGAGCTGGTTGGGGTGGGGTCAGAGAGGAGAGGGATATACTGGTGTGGGGGAGTGGGAAAGGAAATATAGAGAAGTATAATGAAACAGATGGGAGATGATGGGCATTGGGTGGGAGCATGGGGACAAGGACACAGGTGAGATGCTGTATTGGGATGGCATATAGGCACAGAGGGGTAATGCCTGACACGGGGGTGGGGAGGAAGATATGGGAATAGAGATACAAAGGACACGGGGGGAGGGAGATATGGGAATAGAGATACAATGGACATGGGGGGAGGAAGAAGGGAGATATGGGAATACAGATACAATGGACACAGAGGGGAGATAAAAGACAAGGGGGAGAATAGGAACACAGAAGGGAGATGCTGGGCATAGGTACATGGGTGTACAAAGGAATGATGATGGATGCGGGGAGATGAACACAGGGGAGATGCTAGACAAGGAAATATAGGGACACAGAGATGGATGATGGATTTGGAGAGAGAAGAAATGTCAAATATAGTATGCCCTATCAGATTGACTCTACACTTGTCTCTAGATTGTACACCTGTCTTTTAGATTGTAAGCTCCTTGAGCAGGGAATGTCCTTCCATGTTAAATTGTACAGCGCTGCGTAACCCTAGTAGCGCTTTAGAAATGTTAAGTAGTAGTAGTAGTAGTAGTAAATGGACAGGAAAGACAGAGGGAAGCAGAAACCATAGACTGGGGCCAATATGATTTGAAAAATTAAATGACCAGACAACAAAAAGGTACAAAAATTATTTTTTTTCTATTTTATGATTAGAATATGTCAGATTTGGTATGTGCATCTTCCCAGAGCTGGTGTTAGACATGGCTGAGGCCCAGGGCAGAAATCTGGGAGAGGACCCTAAAACCCATTACCAGGCTACGCCTTCTTCAGCTTCTGGCAGGCTTGGTGCTCTCTCTGACCAGAGCCAAGCACAATTGCCCTAGTCACCCCCCGCCCCAACACCATCCCTGGCATGTGCTATCTTTATATTTTGCACAGGAGGAAATGCCTTTCATTCATGTTCCTCTAGTGTTGTACTATATGCAAGGTCTGGCTTCTTGGGGTTTTAGTTTAATTGATATTTATAGAGTTTGTGGTCACTTATTCTGTATTTGGCATTTGTGTTCAATGTGTGTGGTCCCAAGGTAGTCTGTCATGAAGTTTCTATGTAGTAGTGCTATCCAATTCAGCTAAAATATTTTTTATTTGGTACGATTCGATTCTTTCAAAAAAATTGGTTTTTGATTCGATTTGATTTAACTAGATTGAAATAGTGAGGCCCACATGCAAATATTATATCACAAAGGGTAAAAAAAAAACAGGCAGCAGCAATTGAAGAACAGTGAAGAAAAATGGGCACAAACTGCAGTTTATAATTGCTGTTTCTACCAGCTACAATAATTTGTGAAACTGTTTTAGTGATATTCAATTGTTATTTCTTTTCTCCTCCACCTTTTAATTCATTGCCTATCCAACTGAAACAGCTTTAGACTTGTCACATTCATGTTCATCTCACTTCTTCTTTCTTCCCTCCCCTCCATCCATGTCCAGCATTTCTCCTCTCTCCCCTCCCCTCCATCCATGTGCATCTCCTTCCTCTGTCTTCTCTCCCCTCCATCCCTGTCCAACATTTCTCCTCTCTTCTCTATCCTCCACTCCATCCATGTCCAGCAGTTCTCCTCTCTCCCCTGTCCTCTCCTCCCATCCATGTCCAGCGATTCTTCTTTGCTCCTATCATCACCTCCCATCCATGTCCAGTGACTCTCCTTTGCCATCCATGTCCAGCAATTCTCCTTTGTCCCCTATGCTCCCCTCCCATCCATGTCCACTGACTCGCCCCAGCCCCCACCTGCCCCCCTTTTCAGTCCTTCTCCTCTACCCTCCCCTCCCATCCCATCCATGTCCAGCGATTTCTCCTCTCTCCCCTGCCCTCCCCTCCTATCCATGCCTAGCGATTCTCCTTTGCCCCCTATCCTCCCCTTCCATCCATGTCCAGCATTTCTCCTCTATCCCCTCCCCTTCATGTGCATCTCCTTCCTGTCTTCCCTCCCCTCCATCCATGTCCAGCAACTCTCCTCTCTCCCTGGGCCTCCCCTCCATCCATCCTTGTCCAGCAACTCTCCTCTTTCCCCTGCCCTCCCCTCCATCCATCCATGTCCAGCAACTCTCCTCTCCCTTGCCCTCCCCTCCATCCATCTATCCATCCATATCCAGCAATTCTCCTTTCTCGCCCCTGCCCTCCCCTCCATGTCCAGCAATACCTCCTCTCTCCCTGGGCCCTGCCCTCCCCTCCATGTACAGCAATTTCTCCTCTCCTCTCTCCCCTGCCCTCCCCTCCCATTCATGTCCAGCGATTCTCCTTTGCCCCTATCATCACCTCCCATCCATGTCCAGCGATTCTCCCCTCCCATCCCTGTCCAGTGACTTGCACCAGCCCCCACCTGCCCCCCTTTTCAGCCCTTGAGTTCTGGTTCCAACCCCAGCCACCTGCACACCCTCTTCTCCCCCAACATCCCCATTTTCATTCCTGCTGCCCTGTGCGGTTTAAATCTTTAATTTTACCTCAAGTCACAGTGGTGGCAGTGGCAGTGAAACCAGCATGCTCGTCTCTAGCCTTCCCTTCCCTCTCAGTGTCCCACCCTCACGGAAAGAGGAACTTGCATCAGAGGAAGGTGGACAATGAGAGGGAAGGGAAGGCTAGAGAAGAGCCTGCTAGTTTCACTGCCACCGCTGCCACTGCGTCTTGAGGTAAAATAAAAGATTTAAATCCCGCAGGGTGGCAGGAATGAAAGAAGGATTGTCGGGGAGCTGAGGGTGGGCAGGTGGGATCCAAGAGCTGCCTGCAGGTGAGCCGCCCGGGCAGCGGTAAGCATGGCTTGTGGCGCCCTCCAGAGGTCAGCACCCCCCCCCCCCTCGCCATGCTTACCATGCTTACCGGATTCCGCTGGCCCTGGAGGGAAGCAGCGACAGCGGCTTGGGTGACAGCGGGAGGGAGGGAAGCAATGGCTTGGGTGACAGCAGGTGAGAGGGAGGGAGGTGGGGAAATCCCGAATCGGGACTCCCGATTTTTTTCCAAAACAAATCGATTCAAAACTAATCAAAGAATCGATTCAAATTATGAATTGGACAGCACTACTATGTAGCATTCTGTAGTAATTTGGCTTGTTCAGTTTTCTCGATAGATGTATCGATATTTTAGGGTCCCATTGTAATATTTAGGCCACTGCCTTTTCATTGGTAGGAAGGATCCTTGTTTTGGAAATAGATTTGCTCTAGATTCTGAGTGACTTTTTGTTTATAGATTTTTTAAAATTGCTTTAGAATATGTCTATTATTGAGATTACCAAAATTTTTTTGCATGGTGAGTTTTATGGAGAAATGTGCTTGCTCTGCTCTGCATCCATTGTTGGTGGAAGCCCAGAAGGTTCTGTATTTGGCTTATGTGTGTTGGAGAACCGTGGCTCAATGGGGGCTGAAGAAGAGTCTCTTGTACTTCCCTTAGCTCTCAATTGGTCACTAAAACCTGCACTGCTACCATCATTGAAGTAATTGGGAGTGAGGTAGATGTGGCGCATGGGGTGGTGTAGGGGCAGAGCATGGGTGCATCAGGTGACTATTTTTTTTCTCTTTCAAAAGGTTGGCAATTCTAGTGCCTACCCATCCAATCTGTTGGCCCACCCAAAAATTGCCTTCTGGCTACGCCACTGTCTGACACTGACAGGGATGAATACAGTGCTGAGAATGAAAGCCCAATGCATGACTCCCATTTTTTCAATGATGTGAGTCAGCAAGAGGCTGGTGTTGCTTCTGTACCTTTATCAGAATGTGATTTAATTGTGCTAATCTCTTCCTCAATTAAGAACAGTGAACTCTCTCTCTTGAGGGGAGCACTATTATTAGCCTAGATGAGACCAGGCAGGCAGAAGTTATAACACTGCAGGAGTTAGAGGGAGGAGGGGCTATACCAGTGCCTCTTCTGCCCAGTGATGGGCCGATGATCAGAAGCAAACGCAGGCGCTAGAGGCTGTTAACATCATAGTAGCGCCTGCGTTTGCTACCGCCCCATGATCAGAGCCCCCAAGTGCATGAAACAACACGCTTGCGGGCTCTGAATGCAACTAGCATGCAAATGCATGCAAAACAGGCTCTTAGGCAAGTAGCATGCTATTCCTCCCCAATGATCAGCTTGCAGCATGCCAAACATTGGCCTGCTGTGTGCTGCAAACCCTATGCCAGCTCTATGCCCCAAATTGACTACCCCTACTTGACTGACTCTACATTTGTCCATTAGATTGTAAGCTCTTTGAGCAGGGATTGTCCTTCTGTGTTAAAATTGTACAGCGCTGCGTAACCCTGGTAGCGCTTTAGAAATGTTAAGTAGTAGTAGTGCTGCAAACCCTATGCCAGCTCGGAGCTGGCGTTAAGGTTTGCAGACCATTGGGGAGGAATAGTGAGCCCTGTCTAGCATGCATTTGCATGGTAGCAGGTCCCCCCAGCCCCCCCGACACAGGTTCAAGGGGGCTGGAGATCCGGTGGGTCTTCAACCCCCCTAGTATCCCCTCTGATGTCCCTGGTGGCCCAATGGGCCACCGGTCCCTACCTTTGTTGGAGGATGGAGGTGGCCTCCCTCCTCTTCCATCAGCGCTGTCTCCCAGTGTATCCTGGGATGCACTGAGCGGGGCTTCACACCATACAAGCTAAAGGCTTGAGGAAGATATTAAATAAAATAGGTGACAGTATGGATCCCTGTGATACCCTGCTGTTCAGTGTCCAAGGTGATGATATGCTGTTGCTGAACAGAAATGATTTTCTCTGTTTGACAAACAGAATTTCAATCATGTACACTGTTACCTGTTCCTGCCAGCCATGTAAGCAGCCAGGCTGCTGAGAAACCCAGCAACAATAGTATTGATGTTGGATCCCCTGTTATGGTTTCTATGGAGGTCATCAAGCAGGGATACAAGAACTGTCTCCATTCCAATACCCAGGTCTGAAGCCAAAGTGACACGAGTCTAGCCAGTTTCTTTCATTTATACCGTCATTAAATTGAATGCAGATAGTCTGTTTTATAAATTTTGCCAGGCAAGAGATATTAGAAACTGTTTGCTAGTTTTCATGCTTGTCCTGGAGTCAAAAGAACTCTTTTTTTCAGTAGGGGGTGAACCACAGCCCTTTTTAGTGTCATTGGCCACTGTCTTCCCACAAAGAGGAGTTAACAATTTTAGTGGCCTCTTCAATAAAGTATACAAAGCTGGGTGCCCAAATTTATGCTTAGCATGCCAATTTGCATGTGCAAGTTGTAGAATAGGGTCACTTGTGCATGTACATTAAGTTAATAATGAGGAG
The DNA here is from genome assembly GCF_901765095.1 of Microcaecilia unicolor. Lineage (NCBI taxonomy): Eukaryota > Metazoa > Chordata > Amphibia > Gymnophiona > Siphonopidae > Microcaecilia > Microcaecilia unicolor. Next base: position 497,457,235 of record NC_044032.1, read on the forward strand.
CTAATTGGTGTTAATGAGCAATAATGGGCCATAAATGGCCTTAATTGGCACCAATTTGCAGTTACGGGCATAACTGCCCTTAGTCGGTGTTCTATAAGTCACATGCACAAAATCTATGGACGCGCAACTTCTAGGAGGTGGACATGGAAGGGGCATGGGTGGGCAGAGGCACACCCATGATCAGGGCACACAAGATATAGAATACTACATTTATGCACATCCCCCCGGATTCTATATAGCACGCCTAGTGGTCCATGCTGAAATCCAGGCGCATTCTATAACAGCAGACGTAACTTAATTGGCTTAACAAGCTAATCAGAATGTTAACAGCACTTAAACAATTATGAGCACTAATTGGCAATAATTAGAAATTACATGCACAACTCCCTAAGCGTATTCTATAATGTACTGTGCCTAAATTTTAATGCACGCAAGCAAAAAAGGGGTGTGGTTATGGGTGGGGAAATGGGCATTTTGTGGGTGTTTCAAAATTTACATGCATTGTTATAGAATATGGCCCAGTGCGCCTAAATCTTCGTGCCACAATTTACGCCATATTTTCATTGGTGTAAATAGAGGCGAATAGTTTTAGGCTCTAGTATACAAATTAAACACGTTCTATATACCATGTCTAAATCCAGGTGCTGATTAGAGAATATGCTTAGGCGGAAATGTTTTCCATGCAGATTTTTCAGGCGCCATATATAGGATCTGGCCCATAACGGACATTAGTTAGGTGTCCTTTCTTGAATTTACCCTTATATGCCTTCCATGTCTCGGCACCCTTTAAAAAAAAAACCCTCTGCATAACACTTCAGGGGGTACAAGGGTACAAGGGATCCTTCTAATGCACACACAAAGGAAATTTGGCTCCATTTGTAAATTCTCCCTTGAAAGGGGAGGACCGCAGAACAGAAAGGGAAAAGGAATGGGATTTATATACCACCTTTCTATGGTTTTTCAAACTACATTCAAAGCGGTTTACATATTGTATACAGGTACTTATTTGTACCTGGGACAATGGAGGGTTAAGTGACTTGCCCAGAGTCACAAGGTGCTGTAGTAGGAATTGAACCCAGTTCCCAAGGATCAGAGTCCACTGCACTATCCACTAGGCTACTCTAGAAACTCTCAAAGAAGGTCACGAATTGGCTGCACACCTTTAAAATCTTCAATACCATATTTTCAAAGCACTTAGCCTTCCCAAGTTTCATAGAAACCTATGGAACTTTGGAAGGCTAAGTGCTTTGAAAATGAAGATAGAATTTCATGACATATTCAATACTTTCATGGCACTCTCTATGTGACTATCACATGAACTGCAAAATGCATCAGTCCTAATGTTCAGCTCAGATTTGTGAAAGCTATGGATATTTAAATATGCCCATGAGGCAGCTAGTAAATAATGTTTTCTGAGAAGGAATCTCAGACCTGTTCTGCCCTGGGATTAGTAACATGGAATGTTGCTACTATTTGGGATTCTGTCAGGTACTTGTGCCCTGGATTAGCCACTGTTGGAAGCAGTATACACTGGGCTAGATGGACCACTGGCCTGAACCAGTATGGTTATTTTTATGTTCTTACCAGATTTAGAACTCCTGCCATTATTTCAGGCTCTGACTAAAGGGAGATCTGCTGTGACAGAGAGCAGTTGTCACCTTTTTATTTGAGACCTTTCAATTCCAGTCCACTACAGTAGCTGATCCATCACAATTTCAAATAATCCCAATGCCTTTGAGGATAGTCTCCTTCATCCTCCTCAATTACCAGTTCCATAATTGTTTTTTTTTCCATTATTCTAAATATAAATGCAAAACAAAAAGGCATTTCCTCACTATCCTGCAATTTTATTGTAAGTCACTTTGTTTTGAATTAGAGAAAAATTATATATCAATAAAGTAAACTACAGATAGTTAATGTATAAACAAAGATTTTTATGCCAGCAAGCAAAAATTCAAAAAATGGATCAAACAGAGCCAGTGCAAGGGTAGATTACTTTTAGCCATACAACCTTCCTCAATCACCTTTCAGGCCCCTAGCCTGCAATTCCCCCACTCGTCACAAGACTTTTAGAATTAAATTCAACAATCATGATCATAGCACAAACATCCTATAAAAATGCAGGTTAAAATATATGCTGATGGTTTTATGTGTTTGTGTGGTTGGCGGGTCTATATTATTTTGCTTTGTCTTCAGCTGTTCTTTGCTGCCCACAGAAAGCTGCTACCCTTGGCAACCACCTAGTCTTGCCTAATGGTTGGGTGGCCCTTACTTACCGACAATATAAACAAAGGTGGCAAGCCATCATCGTAGGTACAGCCTCATAATATTTTGAAGTACTGGTCATATAAAAGAAGGTACAACAATTTTGTGGTTCTGATGGAAGATAAGAATATTTTTACTGGTGACAGAGAGTTTGGGTTAGGAAACAGTGCTAGGATTTTTGAAAAGAGAGTGCCATCTTGTGGTTAGAATCATGAAAACTATTCCCTGTAAATGTATTATCACCTTTCAAGGGAAAGAGTATGCTTTCTGGGAATCTATGCAATTAGAAATTCTTGTAGGACATGTTAAGGGCCCCTTTTACCAAGCTGTGGCAAAAGAGGGCTGGTGCTGGCATCGGCACTAGTTTTACACACACACTGCGCTACAAAAATAAATAAATTTTTATAGTGCCAGAAATGATGACGCGCTAGGGGTGGGAAGTAAGTACCGATGGGCTGCTGCAGTAGCCCTAAGTGAAGTGTTAGTAGGAGTTAAAGTTTAAAATGGATTAAATGCTTTAGTGAGATATCTTCCTCTGTTTACCTTTATTTTTTTTCTATAGGGCTTATGCAGGTTGTTTCTCCCCTTGATGTGGGCTTGTGAGTGACAATATATTTTGTATAAAACATGAAAACTATTTTTAAAATACCCCAGGTCAGGCCTAACATACTTAAATTAATCTACACATAAGGAAGGTAATTTTGTAATAGGAAAGGCACATAAGAGCATCTATTGTGCCTAATTTATAAAGGCATACAGTGGGGGAAATAAGTATTTGATCCCTTGCTGATTTTGTAAGTGTGCCCACTGACAAAGACATGAGCAGCCCATAATTGAAGGTTAGGTTATTGGTAACAGTGAGAGATAGCACATCACAAATTAAATCCGGAAAATCACATTGTGGAAAGTATATGAATTTATTTGCATTCTGCAGAGGGAAATAAGTATTTAATCCCTCTGGCAAACAAGACCTAATACTTGGTGGCAAAACCCTTGTTGGCAAGCACAGCGGTCAGACGTCTTCTGTAGTTGATGATGAGGTTTGCACACATGTCAGGAGGAATTTTGGTCCTCTCCTCTTTGCAGATCATCTCTAAATCATTAAGAGTTCTGGGCTGTCGCTTGGCAACTCGCAGCTTCAGCTCCCTCCATAAGTTTTCAATGGGATTAAGGTCTGGTGACTGGCTAGGCCACTCCATGACCCTAATGTGCTTCTTCCTGAGCCACTCCTTTGTTGCCTTGGCTGTATGTTTTGGGTCATTGTCGTGCTGGAAGACCCAGCCACGACCCATTTTTAAGGCCCTGGCGGAGGGAAGGAGGTTGTCACTCAGAATTGTACGGTACATGGCCCCATCCATTCTCCCATTGATGCGGTGAAGTAGTCCTGTGCCCTTAGCAGAGAAACACCCCCAAAACATAACATTTCCACCTCCATGCTTGACAGTGGGGACGGTGTTCTTTGGGTCATAGGCAGCATTTCTCTTCCTCCAAACACGGCGAGTTGAGTTCATGCCAAAGAGCTCAATTTTTGTCTCATCTGACCACAGCACTTTCTCCCAATCACTCTCGGCATCATCCAGGTGTTCACTGGCAAACTTCAGACGGGCCGTCACATGTGCCTTCCGGAGCAGGGGGACCTTGCGGGCACTGCAGGATTACAATCCGTTATGTCGTAATGTGTTACCAATGGTTTTCGTGGTGACAGTGGTCCCAGCTGCCTTGAGATCATTGACAAGTTCCCCCCTTGTAGTTGTAGGCTGATTTCTAACCTTCCTCATGATCAAGGATACCCCACGAGGTGAGATTTTGCGTGGAGCCCCAGATCTTTGTCGATTGACAGTCATTTTGTACTTCTTCCATTTTCTTACTATGGCACCAACAGTTGTCTCCTTCTCGCCCAGCGTCTTACTGATGGTTTTGTAGCCCATTCCAGCCTTGTGCAGGTGTATGATCTTGTCCCTGACATCCTTAGACAGCTCCTTGCTCTTGGCCATTTTGTAGAGGTTAGAGTCTGACTGATTCACTGAGTCTGTGGACAGGTGTCTTTCATACAGGTGACCATTGCCGACAGCTGTCTGTCATGCAGGTAACGAGTTGATTTGGAGCATCTACCTGGTCTGTAGGGGCCAGATCTCTTACTGGTTGGTGGGGGATCAAATACTTATTTCCCTCTGCAGAATGCAAATAAATTCATATACTTTCCACAATGTGATTTTCCGGATTTAATTTGTGATGTGCTATCTCTCACTGTTACCAATAACCTACCCTTCAATTATGGGCTGCTCATGTCTTTGTCAGTGGGCACACTTACAAAATCAGCAAGGGATCAAATACTTATTTCCCCCACTGTATGTGTCTTTATAAAATTACCCCATGGAAACTTGAGGACCAAATTCTATAAATAGTGCCAAAAAAATAACATGCTAAGTGCTATTCTACAAATGGCACTGAAAGTTAGGCACCATTTATACACTTAGGGCCGGATTCTGTAAATGGTGTCTAAAATCTGGATGCATCCAAAAAAAGCGCTTAATGTTAATCTATAAACCGCGCCTAAATTTAGGTGTAGTTTATTGAATAGTGCATAGGGCCAGGGAATGTGCCTATATTTAGTGTAAATCTAATAGGTAGGACTGTAATATTTAATGTTCAGGGACCATTAACACATCTTGTAACTTTAATTATCCCAGGCAACTCTATTCTTATACAGTGGTGGAAATAAGTATTTGATCCCTTGCTGATTTTGTAAGTTTGCCCACTGACAAAGACATGAGCAGCCCATAATTGAAGGGTAGGTTATTGGTAACAGTGAGAGATAGCACATCACAAATTAAATCCGGAAAATCACATTGTGGAAAGTATATGAATTTATTTGCATTCTGCAGAGGGAAATAAGTATTTGATCCCCCACCAACCAGTAAGAGATCTGGCCCCTACAGACCAGGTAGATGCTCCAAATCAACTCGTTACCTGCATGACAGACAGCTGTCGGCAATGGTCACCTGTATGAAAGACACCTGTCCACAGACTCAGTGAATCAGTCAGACTCTAACCTCTACAAAATGGCCAAGAGCAAGGAGCTATCTAAGGATGTCAGGGACAAGATCATACACCTGCACAAGGCTGGAATGGGCTACAAAACCATCAGTAAGACGCTGGGCGAGAAGGAGACAACTGTTGGTGCCATAGTAAGAAAATGGAAGAAGTACAAAATGACTGTCAATCGACAAAGATCTGGGGCTCCACGCAAAATCTCACCTCGTGGGGTATCCTTGATCATGAGGAAGGTTAGAAATCAGCCTACAACTACAAGGGGGGAACTTGTCAATGATCTCAAGGCAGCTGGGACCACTGTCACCACGAAAACCATTGGTAACACATTACGACATAACGGATTGCAATCCTGCAGTGCCCGCAAGGTCCCCCTGCTCCGGAAGGCACATGTGACGGTCCGTCTGAAGTTTGCCAGTGAACACCTGGATGATGCCGAGAGTGATTGGGAGAAGGTGCTGTGGTCAGATGAGACAAAAATTGAGCTCTTTGGCATGAACTCAACTCGCCGTGTTTGGAGGAAGAGAAATGCTGCCTATGACCCAAAGAACACCGTCCCCACTGTCAAGCATGGAGGTGGAAATGTTATGTTTTGGGGGTGTTTCTCTGCTAAGGGCACAGGACTACTTCACCGCATCAATGGGAGAATGGATGGGGCCATGTACCGTACAATTCTGAGTGACAACCTCCTTCCCTCCGCCAGGGCCTTAAAAATGGGTCGTGGCTGGGTCTTCCAGCACGACAATGACCCAAAACATACAGCCAAGGCAACAAAGGAGTGGCTCAGGAAGAAGCACATTAGGGTCATGGAGTGGCCTAGCCAGTCACCAGACCTTAATCCGATTGAAAACTTATGGAGGGAGCTGAAGCTGCGAGTTGCCAAGCGACAGCCCAGAACTCTTAATGATTTAGAGATGATCTGCAAAGAGGAGTGGACCAAAATTCCTCCTGACATGTGTGCAAACCTCATCATCAACTACGGAAGACGTCTGACTGCTGTGCTTGCCAACAAGGATTTTGCCACCAAGTATTAGGTCTTGTTTGCCAGAGGGATTAAATACTTATTTCCCTCTGCAGAATGCAAATAAATTCATATACTTTCCACAATGTGATTTTCCGGATTTAATTTGTGATGTGCTATCTCTCACTGTTACCAATAACCTACCCTTCAATTATGGGCTGCTCATGTCTTTGTCAGTGGGCAAACTTACAAAATCAGCAAGGGATCAAATACTTATTTCCACCACTGTATGCTATGCAAAAGCAACTGTAAATATATCTGTTAATTCAATCATATAATGTCCTGATATCAATTTTAGTCACTGTAAACAATTTTTTAACAGGATCTTCAGAGTTCACAGCATCAATGTTGCTTAAGCTGAACTGAGTCAGAGCAACAACGTGCGTATCTTCTGATGGGACGACTGGATCGGCCAACATAAACAAGTTGGCACAGGCAAATTATCACATACACTATATTAGTTATTTGGCAGTTGGTAGACGTATGAGATGTGATAGTTCTAGAAGTTGTTGGATGTTTCCAATCAGTACCTTCAACGGTGGTGGAACACCACTGACAGGCTCTGCATTTGAAATGTCCCACTTTAGCAGAAGCAGAAGGTAAATAATCCAGCCGTTTGTAGGATAATAATTCACCTATGGTTTTGTAATGTATGTGTGCACAAATGGGATGAGTGTCAAAACACCCATGAACTTGCAACATCTCCCAATGTGAACGAATGGACTGATTGATTTTAGAACACAACCCTGAAAATAGTAACACAACTACTAGTCTGTCTTCTTGTGCAGATTGTTTATTCTGCAACAATAGGTCACGATGAACAAATTTAGCCCTAAGATAGGCTTTCTTTACAACTTTGAAAAGGTATCCTCTATCCAAAAATCTAGTATACATTCTAGAGGCTTGATCTTCAAAGTCCACAGAACTTGAACAAATATGTCGCAAATGTAAAAATTGACTTATTGGTTAACTAGCTTTTTGATGATAAGGATGAAAACTAGAAAAATGAAGTAAAGTATTCTGTGTTGTGGATTTTTGAAATAGAATGGTATGTATCTTGTTCTCTATTCTAAACACCCAAACATCCAAAAATTCCAAACAGGATCTGTTGTAATGCATAGTAAATTGCAAATTGGGTTGTAAAGACTTCATCCGGTTGGGAAAAATCTAGCAGAGCTTGCACCAACCCATTCCATATAAAAAAGATATTATCCAAATACCATTTCCACACTAAAATATATTTGAAACTGTCAGCGCTATATACATACTGCTCTTCAAAATCAGCCAAATATAGAGTAGCTACTGAAGCCCCCATAGCCACTCCTCGAGTTTGCTCATAGAAGTTATTTTGAAACCAGAAAAAACTGTAAAAGGAATTCAGTGGAAACGCATGGAGCTGGCGATCTCTTTTGTAACATATCCACAATTAGATCCAGGATTTCTTGTTGTGGAATCACGGTATATAAAGAGGTGACGTCCATTGTAACAAAAATGAAATCATCACACAATGTTGTTGATTGGAGAGGTAAAAAATCAGTGGTATCACGCAAATATTTTTATTTATTTATTAAGATTTATTTACTGCATTTTTGAAGGAATTCACTGAAGGCGGTGTACAGTAAGAATAGATCAAATATGAGCAATAGGCAATTACAACAGTAAAAATATTCAAATAATACAAAGTATGGCATAGAGGCATATTTTCAAAGCACTTAGCCTCCCAAAGTTCCATAGAAACCTATGGAACTTAGCCTCCCAAAGTGCTTTGAAAATATGCCTCTATGTATACTACTTACAATGTCAACACAACATGTAATAGAACATTATAATTAATAGTGAAGGGGAAAGCAAAGCTGGAGCATATATATAGGTAAGAAGAGTTAGAACGTAAGGTGACTGATTAAAGAAAGCTGCACATGAGGTCAGAGAGGTGGTTAAATATTATCTCAGCTAGGGTAGGAGTGGGTAAACATGTCTTGCTGCAGTATGTGCAGCCCGAGTCACTCCTTGTGTGTGTGAGTGAGACTAACGAGTTAGTTACTTCTTCCATTAAAGGCCTGGTTGAAGAGCCAAGCTTTCACCTGCTTCCTGAAGTAGAGATAGTCTTAAGCGCAGCCTTTCAGGCAGTGCATTCCAGACTGTGGGGGCTACTCCAGAGAAGGCTCGCATGCGGGTATCACATCGTGTAATGTCTTTTGGAGAGGGTGTGGTTAGTGAAAGACCTTGGGAGGATCTTAGTGTCCTTGGCGGAGTGTGGAGGATCATCCTATTTTTCAGGTACTCAGGGCCATTTCCTTTCAGGGCCTTGAAGATCAAACATAGAGTTTTAAATTTAGCCCTGTATTGTACTGCTGGCCAATGAAGTTCTTGCAAAAATGATGTGATGTGGTCACGTCGCTTGCAACCTTTTATGAGTCTTGCTGCTGCATTCTGAGTCATCTGGAGCTGGTGCAGGCCCTTTGTAGTCAGACCATTGTATAGTGCAATGCCATAATCCAGTCTTGATATCATGGCATACGCAACTGGGATAAGATTTCCTTTCTCGATGTAAGGAGAGAGGCAGAGTAGCTGTCGCAAATAGTAGAAGCAGCTCTTGAAGGTTGCTTGGATTTTGGGAGTCAGAGTAAGTGTTGAATCTCTGTATTTCAAGGTTCCTGACTTGTGATTTGAGGAGGAGTTCATACTTCCCAAAAGGGATTTTGATGTTAGGTTTGTAGCCACTTGTGTTAGGCACCCAGAGAAGCTCGGTTTTACTTGGGTTCAGGCAAAGTTTGATGTGTTTAGCCCATTTTTGAATTGATGTTAGACAGTTTATTCCAGGCTGTAGGTAAGTCAGGTTCAATGGGTATGAGTAGCTGCACATTATCCGCATAGATGTAGAACTGAGTGTCCATTGACCGGATCAGCTCAACTAGTGGTTTGAGGTAGATATTGAACAGGTGACAGTATCGATCCTTATGGTACCCAGCAGGTCAGTGTCCATGGTGGTGATGAGTTATTGCCAAACATTATGAATTGTTGCCTGTCTGATAGATAGGATCTGAACCAGGCAAGTACTGTTCCATTGATACCTGTATCTGTCAGTCATTATAGCATGATATCATGATCCACGGTGTCAAAATCTGTTGAGAAATCTAGCAGTACTAACATTGAGGCAAATCTCTTGTCTCGGTTTCTGTGAAGAACATCTAGTAGGGATACAAGGGCCGTTTCTGTTCCATAACCGGGTCCGAATCCAGACTGACATGGATCTAGCCAGTTTCTCTCTTCTAGCCAATCATTAAGTTGAACAGACTGTTTGTTCTATGAGTTTCCCTAGAAATGGGATGTTGGATACTGGCCTTTAACTTTCAAGTTCATCCTGGTCAGGGTTGTTTTTCTTCAGCAGAGGGCGAACCACTGCCCTTTTTAATGCTATTGGTAGTTGCCCATTAGAAAGAGAGGTGTTCACAATTTGTGTGGCGCCTTCTATAAGGCCCCTACTTGCCTGCTGCACTATCTTTGATGGGCAGGGGTCGAGGGAACAGGTAATGATAAATAGTAGTAGTAGTAGGTCTCTTAGGATTTTCTCAAGGCTCTCCTCTGTCATTAGGTTAAAAGTGTCCCATCTGCCTCTGTCAGGAAAGGGCGAGTTTGTGCACCCCTGGTTGACTGGTTGGGGACTAGGTGGGATTGCCTGTAAGTCCTGGTGGAGACTTAATTTTGTTGGCAAAGTATGCAGCAAAATTATTGCAGTTCAGTTTAGACTGGGCAGGCTGATTCTGTTATGGGGGTTGGGATAGGCTGTTTACTATACTGAACAACTGCTTGGTTACTCCCACACAACTTATATACTCTTTTCCACACCTCAATATACAAATGGAGTGCAATCAAAAAAAATCTTGAAAGGGGAAAAGGCCTCAGCTCCCGCTCCTCCACCCTTGTTTATTTCATGTAAAAGGTGACAGGATCTATAGCGGGTTAAAACGTTTCACAGGCATAAAAAACCCTTTTCAGATAAGATTGCTAAAACTCCATTTGTCTTCATTTCAAAGTACAAAAGCAGCAACCAGAACCAAGGGCCTCCGAAGCGGGGACAACAATTCTTTATTCAAACTCCAGAGGCATTTTTCTTCTTATGAAAAATGGTAAACATATTGTGTCCTTTATGTCTATGGGGTAATATTACTGTAAAATAAATTTCATTTTAATTTTAAGTGCACAATAAATTGTATATAATTTTCTCTGTTCAGAACTTTCATTTGGGAAATTAAGACAAAAAACATGGGGAAATAGTGATGCTTTTACTAAAAATCCCTGGTTCATGATGCTCCATTGTTTTTCCTTTATTTGTAGAGTTGTAATGAGTGTATCAGAACTAAGCTTGGGTATTTTTTTTCTGGATACCACTTTAATAAGGATGGCAAATGTCCAAAATAGAGCCAGGGTATTTCTGGTTAAAGGGTCAATAATTTGGAACTCAGTGCAAACAGGCATTCACCAGAAGCCTGATTATATGGCTTTCAGAAAAAAAAAAGTCAAATCATGGCTATTTCTGAGTGTAGGTAATGAGAGGGTGTACCTCACTTGATTTGTGATTGCATTTCTGAGTGTTGAAAACAAGTTTCTGTTTGCTGGAAATATCTGGGTGGGGTTGAAGTCTGGGAAAGTCTCTCTGGGGATGGGTGGAGTTGATTGGTGCAATTTCAGTACATATTGTTTTATTATTTTATAAGTGGACAGTTGTAAAACTGGGAATGCTATATGCATGAAATAAATGAAATTAAGTAAAATTTTACTTGCTGTCGTTGGGACATTGTTCCATAAAAATATGATAATACATATTGTATTGCAGTGCACATGTGAATATTAAAATTTAAAACTAGTACTTCATAATTCTAGCAAGATTTGCAATTTACATATCATCTTCTCTTGTGCTGGAAATCACAACGGGCTGATGGATGTTGCTGAGCTCCACACAACAAGCACCAGTGTTAAAAATAGTGTTTTATATTGGTTTTTTGTTGGCTAGATATCTGACTAGAAATCAAACTTACTAAGCGGATCTAAACCTGTGTCCTTCTGTAAGACATTCAAACAAAATTATGCAGTGAGCACTTTTGTATGATAATACTAAAAGTGGATTCTGGATTGGGTATGAGATACAAGAATTTATGTGGTATGAATGGATTCTATGGTATCTCTTGCCCAGGAGTAAACTTTCCTGGGGAGAGGAGTAGAGACAGCTCCAAGAACTGGGCACCTAGGCCCTAAATCTTGAACCTAAGAAAACCAAATTGGAAAAAAGGCAGAACAAGTAAAATAAGATAAAAACAAAGGAAGTGTTTTATTAAAACTGTTACTCAACGTGGCCTCGTTTCGCCCTTAGGCTGCATCAGGGGTAAAAACTACAAAATAAAAGCATATATAAAAAAATGTCCATGTTACATATAACTGACTATAATTACCAATAATATTGTAAATAAATACATAAATACTAAAACTTAATATAAAAAACATATCAAAAAGTGAAACATAAAAATAAGTAAAAATTATAAAGGTCTATACCTATATACAGGAAGCAGGCAATTATGTGCATGTAAGTGTAGATTCTTTTTGTGACATGCAGTTATATCTTATTCAATCTGCAATTAGCTCAGGGTGTTACTACTGTGAAGGTGTTCATATTTAAAAGTGAATAATAGATAAGAACTATTTCCTTACCTAAAAGGGGATAATATAAAGTGTTCCCCTAAAAGTTATCATATAATACCTAAAACATAAAATAATGTCAGGGCCCCATTCAAACCCTAGAACTCCAGATTCAGAATCCTTGCACCAGGAGACCACAGCTGAACCCCCCCCCCCCCCCCCCCCCCCCACACACACACACACACACAAAACACCTCTCTACCCACTCACCTACCCTCTCAACCTGCTCTCCTATTTTTCAAATGGTGGTACCTCAGCTGTGATCAGTAACCTGAGCCAAACTGCTATTTTAAAAAATGGTCACATTCAATGTAAGTGTAGTGGTGTCTAAAGGAGGGTAGGGAGGGTGGATAAGATGGTAGGTTTACAAGTGCATGGGGATTATATGGATCAGTAGGTGGGTGGAGGGGGATTAGGGACTCTTGGTTCCAAATTCAGTCTCTCTGGCTTGAGATAGTGCCCTTTCAACTCAAGAGCTCTGAGGCTCTGACTCATGGGGGTTCAGGGGTCATGTGGTAAGAGGGTATTCTGGCTTGAGGGTCTCAAGACAGAGGTTTACTGGTTCAGGGATCTTAGGAAAAAGATTTTTTAGATCAGGGGTCCAGGACAACCAGTGAAGCACTGGGGCCCCACACAGAGTGGTGGACATGGCTCTGGCCACCTTGTTGGGCAGACTGGATGGACTATGCAGGTCTTTATCTGCTGTCATTTACTGTAATACCATGTTATATTATAAACCATAAAATTCTACTGCTGTCACCCTCTTACCGCCCATCCATGTCTCCGTCTCTCACCTACCCAGTTCTCCCTGTTTCTCAACTAACCCACCCCACCCTGTTCCTGTGAGACTGTCATTGCAATGTTTTTGTGTTTCACTTATATATTCTGATATTTGTCAACATTTGCTCATTTCTGATCTGAAGAAGGTATTGCCTTCTAAAGCTAATAAAAATGTATTGTTAGTCCAATAAAAAAAAGTCATCATCGACTGAACACCCCCCCCCCCCCTGACGTTTTTGATATTTAAAATATCTTAAATCTTTTATTGTACTTAAATCTGTCAATGCACTAATTGGTCTTGAATCACAATCTTTCATAGAGTGCACAAATAAACTTATCTTATATGCTCCAGCTTGCGTGTTTATTCCAGTGGTCCCATTTCGGTAATCTTGCTCATGGAACCACACCGCAAGACATTTGTTGATAGCTAATGCTGGAGTATAACACAAATTTTTTCTTATGTGAAATGTATAAGTCAAGCAACAAGCACATTATTTTCTGTATCTGCAAAACATATTTTCGGACACATAGAAAAAACGTGTAGAGAAGAAAATAAAGCAAAAAATAGACACAATGTTAACTTCATGTTAACTTCATGCTGGAGAATTCATCAACTAACATCAGCAATACTGGACCGGGTCAAATTTAAAACATATAGCTACCCAATCCCTGGCTGACACGTATTTGCTATTGCCTGCTGTCAACTGCCTCCTGAATCACCTTGCAACTGAACCAGCTGATACTGACGTCTAGCTGAAGCAGCGCCATCATTCACTGATGAAATGATGAGCTAATTTGAGGTATTAATTGGAAGTGTTTCTCTCACAGATCTGCTGATCGTACCGTTTATGAAACGGACATCCCACAATTAGTTGAAAAAATTGATCGCTTGACAACAAGTAATGTGAAGCGAGAGATTCAAAGAAAAGCTGCCCAATGAATGGTAGAATTCAAGCCATGCGGTTCCAACGTGTGTAATCTGTATATCCATCTCTGTTCAATTTGTAAAAGCCTTTTGCTGCGGTCTCCACCGCATATGTGTTTTGTGATCTGGGTATGGGATTGGTAACACAACAACTAATGGAATACCTAACAAAATTCTCAATCCTACATAAATACCAATCAGGTTTCAGACCACAACACAACACTGAAACGGTCCTAACCACTCTGATAACGAAGTTCAGAAGCTTAATAACCCAAGATCAGAAAATACTATTATTGCAATTCAACATGTCAAGTGCGTTCGATCTAGTAGATCATACAACACTGATGACCCTACTCGATGGAGTCAGTGATAAAGTGGCCGCATGGTTCAACGGCTTCCTAAAGACCATATCCTACATTGTATGGATGTCAAACCAACTATTAACCTCCAGGATATCTGAGTCTGGGGTACCACAGGGCTCGCTAATATCACCAACACTGTTCAATATATTGATGACTCCACTCAAAAAAAAACCTGGAGATCATGGGTTTTAACCTATTCATTTACACAGATGATGTCACCATTTATATACCTTTCAACAATAATATCACAGAAATAATGGACAAAATCAAAACAAGTCTGGACCTTACGGAAAACTGGGCAGAAACTTTCAAACTCAAATTAAATAGAGACAAAACCAAATTCCTAGTACTGTCAATCTCGCATAACCCTACAGCCACCAAAACTTCACCAAACATACCAAATTGAAGCACAGTTAAAATTACTGGGAATCATTCTTGACAAACACCTAACACTAGATAGTCAAATAGCAGTAACAACAAAACGATTCAGAACACTATGGAAACTGAAAAGGATCACAGACTATTTTCCTAGACAATCATTCCAAATAATAGTACAATTGATACTATCAAAATTAGATTACTGCAATGTAGTATACATTGGTTGCAAGGAAAGCGCAATGAAATCGCTGCAAACCATCCAAAACATGGTGGCAAGGCTAATTTTCAAGAAGTAAAAACATTCGAAACACTACACTGGCTGCTAATCAAAGAAAAGATTAATCTTCAAAACGAGCACCATCATCTACAAAATATTAATTGGTTTGTCTCCAGAACACGTTAGACTTGGTAGAACTATCCCCAAGAAATGCAAGCCCAGAAACCAGAAGCTTACCTACTTTTTCACCTACCCAAATGCAGAAATGTAACTTACAAATCTATTATATGGCCGGATTTAACTAATTGGGCTCCAAATGGTGGAACTCAATACCAAAGATCACAAGAAGCATTACGAACTATCTTCAATTTAGAAAACAACTGAAAACATACCTCTTAAAAAATTCTACAACAAATAATTTAGCTATCGATATCCATTCCCATTGCTAATCATAAACTATCCTAAGTCCCAACCAAAATGTAAACTGTAATTGTAGCCATCACTATAAGCCTCAACAGGACTGTAAAATGTAAACCAATACTGTAACTGTTAACCAGAATGTAATTTGTAAGCCACTTTGAACCAAAACATTTTTGGATAAGAGTGGGATACAAGAATGCATAAATAAATAAATAAATAAAGCAAGCTAATTCTGTAGCACAGAACTGGAAGCAAGAAGCCTCTCTGCAGAAAAGCACAATAAAGTAGCACAGCCTGTCCACTGGAAACTGTGTAAATACCCTAACACTGCTGCATCAGAAAAACACTAGGATCAAACCCCTAATAGAATTTCAGAAAATGAACAAATTGTGACCACATGGAACATTTTTATTCCAACCAATAACAAAGCTTGGTATAAGAAAAATGGGCATAGTGATAAAGTAGAAAATTAAAAGAACAGAATTACTAATAGAAGTACATGGAAAAAGAAGATCCTGATGTACCGAAATGTGCAATTGGAGACTATGGGGCATATTTATTGAAGTGCACAAAGCAATTAGTGCAGGATTGAACAGTTATCATGGGTTCATAAAAATCTGAAGGGATCAATTCCATAAAGTGCGCATGCAGCGAGCTGAGCACAAATTCTATAATGGCTTCTGACAAACCAGAGTCCATTATAGAAT
Source organism: Microcaecilia unicolor (assembly GCF_901765095.1). Taxonomy (NCBI): domain Eukaryota; kingdom Metazoa; phylum Chordata; class Amphibia; order Gymnophiona; family Siphonopidae; genus Microcaecilia; species Microcaecilia unicolor. Next base: position 497,473,052 of record NC_044032.1, read on the forward strand.
ACTAGTGTAGGTTGGCATTTACATGTTAACATATAGACGTACCAATAGCAGGAGTAAATGCATGTGCCTATATGTAGCACTTTAGCGCGTAAATGACTATTCTATAGCCTACGTGTATAAATGTTTGATATGCTCATGTCCCACCCATGTGCCTCCCTCTGTGCACACTCTCTTGCATTTACCCGCTATGCGGCTACAGTTATATACCGCTGAGTGCATGCCTAGCACTTATGCATGTGTTACACTCACATGCAAAAGTGCTAGTGTTCTATAATCCTAGCGTACGCGTACATGGCACTAAGATTATAAATTAGGAGGAACTGTACAGTGAATTGCAGACCAGGAACTGGATGAGTTGTAGGTGGAGAATGGACATGGACTACTCATACAGTTAGCTCATGGTTTCCTAACATGCACTGTCATGGATGCACTTAATACTTTCTCAAGAGAAAACATTTGCATCTGCGCAGTTGCCACATACTTACAGCCAATTCCCCACCAGCATGACCCCCTCTCTCCCAACAATCCAGATCAATACCAGCATAACTTCCACTAACCTGATTAGTAGCAGGAGTTAAGATCCACCAATCTGATCTGAAGCAATGAGAACCCAAACCCGTCCATCAACCCAATCAGTAACAATATGAGCAGGACTTTCCACTCTTCCCCCCCCCCCAAACCAACCAGTAGTAATACAAGTAAGACCTCCTTACCCTCCCCCCACCCACACCAACTTGATCATTAGCAATAGGAGCAAGCCAAACCCACCCTTCCCCCCGCCAACCCAATTAGTATGAGAAGGACCCCCTCTAAAGAAGCCCATTTCCATCCCCTGACCCTCCTTGGCACTTACTGGTGCTTGCCCTGGTGGAATAGTGGCAGGATGGGAGTGATCCCCTGAAGCTCCTGCCTCTTTACTGGCCTCTCTTGCATTACAAATTCTGTTGTTTCTTTCCCCATGTTGGCTAGTGGTTTTCATTCATTCCCTCTATGTTTTAGAAAACTTTGCCAAAATTAAGAATGGAGACTGAGGCCACTTACTTTCACACTGCAACACCTTTTGAGTGTTTGGGTATATTGATGCTTTTCAAATCTATGCTGAAAACCCACCTTTTCACTGCTGCTTTTTAGCTCCTAGCCACTACTCAATTGCCCTCCCCTTGTCCCTTCCTTCCTTCTCACCCATTACTTCCCTCACCCGTAACTGTCTTGTCTGTCTGTATTATTTAGATTGTAAGCTCTTTTGAGCAGGGACTGTCTCTTTGTATCAGGTGTTCAGCGCTGTGTGCGTCTGGTAGCGCTATACAAATGCTAATAATAATAATGCTTGGAGGTCAATGATAGCAGCTCTGTATTTGTAAAATAAAACTCCTGATCTCTGTATGCATGGATGGATGCACAAGGGTCTTATCTTTGAAAATTAATCCCAAAACACCAGTAACTACTTACCTCAAAAATGATAAACAATTTGTTTAGATTTAGTCCACACCAACAAAAATAGACCTAGACCAAAAGCTGATAAAAATGTATCATATTATACACTCTGATTGAAAAAAATAATCAAAGTCACATTCAACATCATTGATTTAATGTCATCTTTAAAGAAATGAATGACACTAATACATTTTTTTTAAAAGCAGCAATATATATTTTAAGACTTTATTAACATTTGTTAGTATACTCTGGAGGTCTTTTACAAAGATGCGCTAGCGTTTTTAGCGTCTGCTAAACACTAGAGATACCCATAGGAATATATGAGTGTCTCTAGCGTTTAGCGCATGCTTATTTTTAGCATGTGCTAAAAACTCTAGCATGCCTTTGTAAAAAGACCCCTCTGTGATTTGTCGGTTTTGCAATATGGAAGATGGCATCAATTGCAACAAAATTACCAATTGGGAAAATGTTTAAAATCAGGGATAAAATATTTCTGAGAACCTCCATTTAGAGGTTTCTTGCCCAAAGTAACAACTGACCCCTAAAAGACTTTTTAAAGTGTTATGTTAAAAATCCAATGATTTGGGCTTTCAAAATCAGATGGGTTCTTTTAAAATTTGGACACCTGGGGGTTTTTTAAACTTTTGAAATATAGATTTCACTTGAACCCTTGTCAGAGATGTTCACAGTTTCAACATACATAATACTCCACCATGTAACAACAAGAACATGTTCTACTTTTCTAGAAAGTCTCATTTATCTGTGATCATTTTGAAAGGAATCCATGAGGTGGTATGATAAAACTGGTCCGGTGCTAGATTTATTCTCCGAACATTCAGCTCTAATGCAAAAGTTCTTGCTTTCTGGTAGAAGAAGAGAGACAGCTCCCGATCCACCAAAAAGTTGTGATAGATTATGGCAAGTCTTGTGTAAATCTTCAGTTGAGCCTTTTTGTTGCCCAGATCCATTGCAGCTGCGAGGGCCAAGTGGTAGTATCCAGCGGCATCAAATGGATCCTAGAACAAACAATTATCCTGTTAGCACAACTCATAAAGTAGCTTTGATTCTGCATAGCAATTCTATTGAGTGAAAGGATGAGGATGTTTGCAATTTTCTTTCTACATTGTCTGGTTCTTCCAAAGTGCCCCAAATTCACATATCACTTGTTGCTTGTTTAAGGTCCCCTGACCAGTATCCTACCTGTTTAAGCATAAATCTAGCTCACTATATTATACCAAGTTCCACACACACATATATATTTTTTTTTCTTCTTGTTTTCTTTTATACTTCCTGCAAGCCTTTGAAGAGATGTCCATTCAGGTACAGAGGGGTATTTTTATGTCCCTAGAGGGCTCAAAATCTAACAGGCCAATGCTCAGAACTCCCGCGGTAAAGCCACCAGCACAGAACCCATACCACCGGAACAACACTGAAAACTAGCTCGCCAATGCTCCTAGGAAATGGTATTCAAATTATATACTTGCTGTAAAAGTGAAAGAAAGGGGGAATGTGCTTGGCGCATGCCCAGAAGAGTTTCACGGTAAGCTCAACTCTTGTGCGCACAAGCCAGGCAAACCCGAAAGTGAAGCACACATAAGCGCCTGTTTTCTGCACCTTTAAATGTAAGCGTTTCAATTTTTTTTTTTTTACTTAGAATGCTTCTATTTAAGTGCAGGAAACAGATGCCAATGTGTGCTTTCACTTTCAGGTTTGCTCGGACTTGCTCAGATTTATTTCTTAGTTCCGGCACTTACAGGCTTGCTCTGGCCTTCTTCCATTTAAAAAAAACAAACAAATCTAAACTGGAAGATTTTAAAGAAAGAATCGTGAGAAATGGTCTCTTCAAACACCCTAACGCCTGCTCTGAGCAGGTGTTATTGTTTTCAGCAGTAAGAATGGCTTTGTTTTCTGCGCTATTCTCTGAGCACTGGAAGGGAATAGGAAATGATCTCATTAACATCTGTTTGACTACATTTGTATGCTATTTCTGCTAATCGTTGGCACTTATATTGTCTCGTGTACTACACCGCTCTGAGCATTTTGCGCTAATTGCCTACTACTACTACTACTACTATTTAGCATTTCTATAGCACTACAAGGCGTACGCAGCGCTGCACAAAATTGCCTCTAGTGCTGGCGTTAAATTTTGAGCATCGACCCATAAATTCCTACCTAGGCAATGGAGGGTTAATAGAGGTTTAATGAGTTTATACTATGTATTGTAAAAACACTGAGAGGGTCTTTTACTAAAGCTCGCTCACGTTTTTACTGCGCGTTAAACGTTAAAGACGCCAATGCATTCCCATGGGCGTCTCTAACATTTAGCTCACCCACAATTTTAGCACGTGCTAAAAACGTGAGCGTGCCTTAGTAAAAGACGCCCTAAAGATCTAGAGTTCTGCCACAATTCTAATATCTACCGAAGTGCAAGAATGTGCAGTTTTTGCAAGTTAAGAGTTATAATATCTTTTCCTATCCCCTCCCACCATGTATAAATACTGCTTAGATTATCTAAATAAAGAGTCATTTGAAATCTACACCTGCATCGACTGTACTAGTATCATGCCTTCATATTACATTGACTGCACAATCAGAGAATGAAAAAGGCTAGAAAATAAAATCATCAGTACGGTCAGAAAATGTTGCAGATCGTTTCAGTTTACTCTGGAATGTTTTTCATTCAAATATGCAAAGTTCTACAGAATGAGGGGGTGAGGGGAGGGAATTGGTAAATGAATAAATGTGTTTTTCCCTCTAGCCAGTGCATGGTTACAAATGGCACTATCAATCTTTTTCCAGTAATCAGCAAAGGCAGGCAAACATCAAATAATAACAAACTGCTATAAAATAATCTTGTCCTAAAACATTACTCTCTCTGAACTGTATGCATGAAAGAAGGCATATGGTTCTACACCGATGCTGTAATTCAACTGGGGACAAATGACCTGACCAACAATAGCAAGTTTGGAGCACAGAGAACATTCTAGAAGCTTGAGGAGGGACTCAAGTCTTTGTTTCAGACTGCAGCTTTTTATGAAATTGTTTCTACATATGGGAAAGGACAGTAAAGACTATGTAAAACACAGAAGTTCAATAAGTGGCTTGAACCTTGCCAAAAAGGTGGTTCTAGATACATAGGAGGATGAGGCAGTATGTGGAAATACAACAGGCTGTACTGTAATGTGGGCTACATCTGTGACAGGAAAAAGGATCCTTGAGGACAAATTCTGACAGTTTATTTATTTAAACTAGAGGGTGGGGTGACAAAGGGAGCAAAGGAATTCAGAAAGTCACTCCCAGGAAAAACATGACAACAGTGGGGAAGGTAATGTTGATATAGAAAACCATCTAAACTCACTTAATAGCATATGGAAAGCAATGAGCACAAATGCTCAAATTCTAAGTAAAAAGGTTCAAGATTTGCAAGCCCTGATGTTTGAGGAAGACTTGGATATTGTTGCTATTACAGAGACATGGTTCAATAATTCCCATGAATGGGATGCGACCATACCAGGCTATAATCTTTTCACAAAGAATAGGGAAGGCCAAAGAGGTGGAGGAGTGGCGCTGTATATGAAAAACAATATCAGAGCAGCTGAAAAGCAGGGAACCTGGGGAAAGGAAGAAGCTATACGGATCATCCTGGAAACAGAAAATGAAACCTGTATTCTTATGGGTGTTAACTACAGACCTATGGAGAAACTGGACAAAGATATCCATAAGCATGCAATAAAAAGGATGGCAATGTTGCTGGGAGACTTCAATTTCCCTGATGTGGATTGGAACATCCCATCAACAGAATCAGAAAGAAGCAGAGAGATCATGGATGCCTGTCAAAGTATTCTGCTCAGACAAATTGTGACAGAACTCACAAGGGTAGGGTTGACGCTGGATCTAGTGCTCACAAATGGAGAAAGTGTTTCCAACGTCTGGATGGGTGCCCACCTAGGCAATAGTGATCATCATACGACATGGTCTGATATAAGATCGAAAGCGGAATGCAGACACACAAAACTCAAAGTACTGGATTTCAGACATGCTGATTTTGGTAAAACTGGGGAACACCTGAAGGAGTTGATGGCAGGGGTAGGCGTAAGCGAAGTGGAAGTGCAGTGGTCCAAACTGAAAGCTGCTATAAATATGGCAACAGATCTTTATACAAGGAAAGTAAACAAAAACAAGAGAAACAGGAAGCCTATATGGTTCCACAAAGAAGTGGCTGAAAAAATAAGGAAAAAGAGGCTGCGCTCAAGAAATACAGAAGAACGCAACAAGAGGATCACGGAAAAGATTACCGGATTAAACTCAAAGAAGCGAAGAGGGAAATGGCTAAAGATGTAAAGAGAGGTGACAAAACATTTTTCAGATATATCGAGGAAATGAGAAAAACTAAGAATGGCATTGGAAGACTGAAAGATGCTGTCAATAGCTTTGTGCAGAAGAATGAGGATAAAATGAATGTGCTAAATAAATACTGCTCTTCGGTATTCACAGAAGGAAATCCTGGAGAAGGACCACAGTCAGATACAGAAGGTATATCTGGGAATGGAGTGGATATTGCACCATTCATGGAAGAAAGTGTTAATAAACAAGTTGAAAATCTGAAAGTGGACAAACTATGGGGCTGTATGGGATATACCCTAGGATACTGAGGAAGCTCAGAGAAATCCTGGCGAGACTTCTAAAGGATTTATTTAATAGATCTTCAGAGACGGGAGAGGTTCTGCAGGATTGCAGAGAAGCTGATGTGGTCCCTTCTTCACAAATGCAAGGACAGGGAAGAAGTATGAAACTACAGGCTGGTAAGCCTCATATTAGTGTAAGGAAAAATAATGGAGTCACTGCTGAAGGAAAAAAATAGTTAACATTCTTGAACCCACTGAGTTGCAAGATCCAAGGCAACATGGCTTTACCAAAGGAAAATCCTGCCAAATTAATCTGATTGATTGCCTTTGATATGGTCCCTCACAGAAGGCTCATGAATAAGCTGAAAGGGTTGAACTTAGGATTCAAAGTGGTGAAATGGACTGGAAACTGGTTGATCGAAACATGACAAAAGGTAGTGGTAAATGGAATTCACTCAGAGGAATGGAAAGTGAGTAGTGGAGTGCCTCAGGGGTCAGTACTGGGGCCGATTCTGTTTAATATATTTGTGAGAGGATTTGCTGAAGGGTTAGAAGGAAAGTTTTGCCTTTCTGCGGATGATACAAAGATAGCCAACAGAGTGGAAACCCTGGAGGGAGTAGAAACCATGAAAAGAGATCCCCAAAAATTAGAAGAATGGTCAAAGGTCTGGCAATTAAAATTTAATTAAAGTCTACTCCAAAAAGCCGGGGATAAACTATTCACAACCAGAGCACTCAATGAATTACTCTCTTATTTACTGTGCTCCAGACATATATTTATATATCAAAATCACTTTATTATAACAAATCCCTATCAGCATGCATATCCATCACTAATTACTGAGTCAGTTCAATCCCCCATGAATATCGTACATCACAGATTGTTATACAGACATTATAAACATATCACGACTAATCATTACATTTGAACAATATTGTCTTATACTCTCTTCGCATCCTAATAAAATATTGCATATGTGGGGTTTACACAATTTATTTGGTTGTTTCTAAAATATACGTCCTTGGTTTCCATTATTGCCAAAAATCAGAAACGACCAAGTCTAGGGATGACCATCTCTAAAGACGACCAAAATTTCAAGATTTGGACGTCCCTGACCGTATTATCTAAACAAAAGATGGATGTCCATCTTGTTTCGATAATACGGGTTTCCCCGCCCCTGCATCGGGACGTTTTGTGAGGACGTCCTCATCAAAACTTGGACATCCCTTTCGATTATGCCTCCTATGTTACAGTGATATACTCTACTTCAGTGGTTCTAGAACCTAAGGATCCCTGTCAGGTTATAGTTCTTACCTTAAGATCATAAAATATAATGTCCCCTAGGGTTAAGTAGACCTTCACATAATACACTGCTTCCTCATCAAATTCCAGAGGAGAGGAGCAAAGGGAGAGAGCCTTAAGGTAAAAGTGTTCAGCAAGTTCACACTGACCCAGGTGATGGTATATGCCAGCTAGCCTGTGATATGCAACTCGTTCATTCAGGTGATTACCTGAGGAGAAACAAAAAAGGTAAAATATAAGAAGCAAATAAAGTACGTTTGGAGTCTAATAATGGTATAGTCCCCTAGATTCTATATATGGTGCCCAAAACTGGGTGCCAATATTTGGGCGCCGATCCAATAAGTGCGCTCAACTAAATAAGCTAATGAGCCAATCAGTGTCAATAATTGGGTGCTAATTGGCACCAATTTGAATTTGCACGCACATCTTACTCCAAGCCATTCTATAAGAATGTGCACATACTGTGGAACCCATAAGCTCTTGATTTTTCCACACCCTACATTCCAACTACTTTCTACTAAAAACTGGTTCGTTTGTCTTCCACTTTCATACAAAGCCTCAACAGAATACAGAAAAATTACTTGATTGAAGAATAGTCTTTTGCCATCTAGATGTGCAGATGATAAATATGCATATGTTTTGGGGTTATAAATGAGCATCTACAATATAGTGCAACGTCATCATATCTCCCAGGTTTAAAAAGCATCCTAGCAGCTGTGTTTTGAAATAAAAGTTTCCTCTGTAATCTACCTGAAATGCTAATATAAAGAGAGTTACAGTAGTCCAGTTGGGAAAGAATCATAGATAGGACCAGTTGAGCAAACTGTTTTTCATAAAAGTAGGAGCGAATTTCTCTTAACTGTTAAAATTTAGAATCACCCCCAAAACTCTGGAGGTTTGAACAATTGATAAAAACCTCCATGATGCAATGGTATGTATAGCGGAATATCTGAGATTGAATTACTAAACCATTATGGATTAAATTCTATAAATGGTGCCTAAAAAATCGACACAAAAGAAAATAGTGATTGGCACTATTCTGTAAATGGCGCTTAAAATTGGGTTAACAACACATCTCTTTCAATTTAAACAATACATACCCTCTATATATAAAAAATATATAGGGATGTGCTCATATGTTTTCAGAGGAGAATAACAGACTCAAGGATCTTTAAAATGTCCATGCTTATAATCATTGCACAATTTTATATATAGAATGCCTCCAAGTGCCTTGTGATTTATTTGAATCAGTATTAAGACACATTTTCACTTAACTTGAAAACTGTAAATGTATGAGGACGTTGAGCTCAACTAACAGCGAAAGCGAGGAAGAGGGCTGTTTTGTAATCTATATCTGGTGACGCATTTTGAGATTGGCAACTCGTTGTATAACGTGTTGCAAGGAGTAGAACTGCGATGCAATGGTGAATTGAAAACTTGTGCACAGATTGGGATTTCATTTCAAGCTTCACTAATAACTTGTATAACAGCTTATGAACGGTTTCTAAATCTTCCAGTGGAATGAAGATGGAACTTTGAACGCTGCGTTGGACTGTTTGTTCAGCTTAAATATTTGATTTTTTACCAACATAGTGAAAACTGGAGGAGACAATGATGCTGTACATGTGTGAATATAAGTGTCCTGATCTGGAGCCTTAAAGAAATATGCTGAGTGTGTGTAGTATGAATGAAGTATAGTGAGTACTAAGGAGACTATTTGGTTTTATATATTTTTACATATTTTGCTAAAGGTATAAAGAAGTGTTTAATAAAGTATATTTAATAGATCTTGAGAGCTGATAGTGGTTACTAATTGTGCAATATTACTGTGTTGTAACTGGATTGGAATTAGGATACTCATTTTTGTTCTGATGCATATTCATTGGGAATCTCCTGAAAACCCAACTGGGTTATGGCCAAGGTTGCCCACCCAAGCTCTAGGTCCTCTGGTTCTAGTTACTGCATGTTAGACAGACCCAGCTGCAAATTATTCCTTGTACCCTCATTCCACTGCTTCACAACTACGCACCTTTTGTGCCTCTCTCTTACATGCTCTTTTAAAGGGTAGTTTTATAACTAGGTGTGTGCCGTTGCACTGTGAGCTCTTCTATAAGATAGTGTGTAACTGCAAGGTGTACATGTGGGAGCAGCATCCGAGGGCATGAGTGTGCCTAATTACGAAAATACCATAAGTTATGCATGTTCTCTGCCCCACGCCGATGCGACCATTTATGCCTGCCATTGACCAGGCATAAATGGTTGCACTTAAATTTGAGTGTGCTAATGTAGGTTTGTGCTAGACTCTATAATGGAATCTGACCACCCAGATGCTGATATAGAACAGACATTTCCCATGCAGCACTGGGGCATTTAACTGGAGGCACCCTCTTATGGATCTGCCACCATATAGGGTAATTTTATAAGGGGGTACTTACTTAGGCGCTATTTTATAAAGATACATAGCATCTAAATGTCTTTATCAAATACTAGCTTAAGTTGTAGAAATTTTGTCTACCTTGCAGGTGCGGACATTTATACGCTGCAAACTCCACCCATGCACTGCCCTAAAGTCACCCTTGTACATGCCTACCAGCAAAGTACATGCCATCATGTCAACACACATACTTCAGAATTTTTTAACAGGCCACATATACATAAAAATGACTTTATAAAGTCTGTTACTGTTTTAGCCTCCATTTACCCAACCCAGAAGAGAGTTCCAGTCATCCATCAGGCTTTCTTAGCAAATTATCTCATGGCATTGCTCTTCGGCCTGTTATCCCATTCCTTATTAATATCATGACTCCTTATTCTAGAACTTTCATTCCTTTGAAAGCAGTTAACATCTTGTGTCTTATTAATACCTTTCAGGCATTTGAATTTCTTTGTCATATCTTCATAACATTTTCTTTCCTCTAGAGTATAAATCTGTTTAGATCTTTAAGCCTTACGGCATAGAGCTTCTGATGCAGACCCCACATCATTTTGGCAAGCCTTCTCTGCATTGTCTCCATTCTGTCTATACCGTTTTGAACACAGTACTCCAAACTGCATGATTTCAAAGGTTAACATCAGAGTAATAATTTAGACTATAAACTAAATCACTAAGAGATAAGACCATTTCCCCAACATCTCTGAACTAATTATAGAATCTTGAAAAGTCAATCTAAGTTGGAAAATTAGTAATAAGAAAAACACGGAGATTACCTAAACTCACACTAAGCGCAAGTGATGTTTTTGCATATTCCAGAGACTCCTCATAAGATTTTAGATGTAACAGTAGTTCCACCAGCTTGTTGCACAGTTGAAGTTCAGCCATAATGTTGCCAGTTTTCACAGCAAGAGGAAGGGCTCGGTCCTGAAAGAGGATGAATACATTTTAAGAGGCTAATTTGCTTCCGAGTCATGTCCTACTGCAATGACTCGGGCTTCAAAGCACTTCACTGTAAGCAGTCAGTTTTTACAGTCGTAAGGGTAATGAGCCACTCACCCTGTAGAAAGATACTGCTTTCTCTCGTTCAGTAGTGCCATTGAAAAACACATCTCCTGCTGCTTCAAACAAATCCATTCCCAAGTGTGGATCCCCAGTACAAAGAGCAGTGTCTAGGGCAACCTAAAATGAGAACAAAAGGGGGGGGGGGGGAGGTTGTAGCTTAATTGCAATATTAGAAGATAATAAATCCCTAGAATGAAATATTATAACATTTTTATCCATGCTATGTGAAGGCCCACAGATTGCACAATCTGAGTCTTCAAGCAAGACTTTTGGGTGGGAGGGACAGGGTTTTTTATGTCAATTTCCCCCTTCTATGGGCTTCCAGGTCAGCTGGGAACAGGCACATGGCTCCAGTTACATACATCAGTGGGAGCCCCATCTACTATATGCACCATCCATGCTCCACCCCTTTGCATGTCCCCCTTGCAAATACACACTGTGCAAAAGAAGCAGATATTGACCAACAAAGAAGAGACGCCAAGAGCTGGAGATAGCAGCGGATTGCATGTGTAGACAAGGTCAAGATTCAAACCCTTTGTTGAAGGAAATAACTTTTAAGATCAAGCATACATAGCCTGACGTGGACATGTTTTGCCCACTACAGGGCCGATCAGGGGAACTAGAAGGAGATCAAAGAAAATATTTCCTTCATAAAATTCCCAGATTGATACAATATCTTCACGTGCCTTCTAAAAGTCAGTGGGGGTGCTTAGACTATTGCATCAGGGAATTTCATGGACTTTTGCTGTACGTAGAGTCCATGAAATTTCTGATGCGGCACTCTGAGCACTGGGAAATGCTGGCCAACATTGGAGGTGGGCTATCTTTTCAGAAGTTAAGAAAGTTTAAATTTGTGATCACACACGTTTGCTATGGGCCAAATTCTATAAATGGCACCTTAAAAATTAGCGCTGAAAAACCACTCTGTTAGCGTGATTCTATAAACTAAGCCTAAAGTTACTCACAGTTTATAGAATATGCGCACGTGCCGTTCTTGCGACTAAAATTTAGGTGCACCCATTTAGGCCACCTAAAATCAGGCCTAAATACCTGCACCTAAGTTAGGCACAGATCAGATGTATTCCATAACAGTGCACATAGGTTTTTGAAATGCCTACAACCCACCCATTCTATGCCCATGGGATGCACTCATGAGAATTTACGCACACCGCGTTACAGAATACGCCTAGAAAGTTGTACATGTAGAGTCTAATTAAATCCAATTAGTACCACTAATTGGTTAAGTACCAAGCTGGGTTGCTGGCTGGCTGGCTGGCTAGGTTCACATCAGGCTCTGCTATATTTTCTGCTCATTTATAACCCAAACTTTTACTGACTTAGGCTCAGTCTGTGTTGAGGCACCAGTCCTCAATTTTACTTGGAACTTCTTCCATTTATTTTTGGCTTGAGAAAAGAAATTTTATCTCCCCTAAATAACTCTCCTCATGCACTGAGATTGGAGCTGGATCCTTATTTACATCTATCTTTCCTCTGGGACAATAAAGAAAAAGCCTACAGCAACCTGCATCAATTGGACCATCCAAGGATATCAGAACCAGAAACTCTAAAGTTCATACCTGCAATCCGTGAGTTAAAACATTTATTTTAACTACATAATCTATTTCTATAACTCTGAATCTTTTAGATTCCTTAAAACTAAAGGAAACCTATGCACTGTCTCCAAGAATTTCATATAGAAGTGCTAAGTGCAGCCATTTGTTTCTCTATTTGATGGAAGACTTTGATCTCACAGGCCTGGTCTGAATTTACAACTTTAAAAGGTCTGTTCTTTCAGTTATTAAAAGCCTTAACCCTGCATTGCCAACTAGGAAGACTGCTGATCTACAGGGTGTACTCCAAAGAGTGGACTGCAGTGCCACCGAGTGAAATTTTGCCTAACTAGCTTCTGACACAAAAAATGTGTCATGCAAGTATCCCAGTGGTGTGTGGGAGAGGAAACCATAACCCCCACAAACCAAAGAGAAGGCAAAAGTGCAAGAGGTCAAACACCTACATAACAGTACTTAAAAGATCACCTCATTGTCACACCAAAGCTACCCACAGCACCCCCAGACCACCCTTGGGAACTATAGGACTGGTGAATGCCAGATCAGCTGCAAAGAAATCCTTGGTGATCCATGATGCCATAAATGAACAGCTGTGACAAGGCAAGCCCCAGAGATTCCCTGGTGAAGCAGTTGAACCCAGAACTACGGGTCTCAGATGTCCTTGCAAGAATGAGAGAGTAATCCTAAAAAAATGGAATGGATTCCCAGCCCCAGCAGGGGGAGCAATGGCTTCAGGCAGGGTGAGCCTATTACTCCCTTCCCTACTAGAGGGAGAGGGAAGGATGAAGCTCAGTTTCCCTGGCTTTGCCATCAGTATATAATTCCCCCCAGCTGTGAGAAGGGGGGGAGCAGATTTCCTGGAGGCTCTGTCACCAGGAGAGAGGGGAGACGAATGGAGAGAGAGATTCCATGGAGTATGTGGAGGAAGGAAGTAGCCTACCACAAGAGCTGCCTAAGGGAGAGGGGCCAGCTACCATGGAGTGGGAGAATTCAAAGGTTGCCCTGCCCAGCACTTGAAGGCAGTGGAGGAGGCCACACCGGGCGTGGTGCTGAGAGGTGGGAGAAACTGCCAACCCTGCTCCTTACAGGGTTCCCTCTGTGCTGTGAAAAGGCAGGTGATTTGTGGTATTGGTTTGATGTGCAAAGACTGTCCATGAAGATTTGTTCTGAACTGTTGTGCTATATTGGAAGTGTGTTCAACTCTTACTAAACCCTTCTGAAGGAGGGGGAAGGGAAAGCTAATGCCCTAATAGAAGACCCGAGGTCTTGAGGAGCTGAGTGTTTGCTGAAGGATTTTGGGGACCTGGACTGTACCTTTTTTTCTTTTGAAGATTATCTTATGAGGACTGTACCTTTTTCCTTTGAAGACTATATTAAGAGGGCTGTACCTTTTGTTTGAAGAATATATTATGATTTTTGGTATGAAATTGCCTTGATAATAAAATACTTTGGCCCTGAGTCCTAGTATCAGCAGCGTTCTGTCCTGGAACCCTGGGAGCCCCGCAGGCTTGCTGGCTCCACCTAAGAAGAGGAAGCGGACCCCCCCCCCCCTTTACAATGGCACCCCAGATGGGACCGAGAACCATGGCGAGGAGTTGTTTGCAGTGGACCCTGGCTTCCCTTATCAAGGCGCATACCAGCGGTCACCCAAGGTAAGCAGTATCTAGGGACTGTCTCTTCATGTTCAAGTGTACAGCGCTGTGTACGTCTAGTAGCGCTATAGAAATGATAAGTAGTAGTAGTAGTATACCTGAATATAAAGGTCCACGAGTTCCTTTTGCCCTAAAATATGATAGATTCTTCCCGCCCGCAACCATGAATATGCCTCTTTTTCCTTCTGCTGCAGGTCTATAAAAATTCCAAGACTTCTCTTCGTGTATTTCAGAGCTGACCTGTAAGCCCTAAAAAGAAGCAAAACATTTATTTTATGCTACAAACTGGCTGATCTGTATAACATTAAACAAGAGCAGATTCATTCCTAGTTTCTTCATAACAAATAAGTTTCCTATACATCATGTTACACTAAATATTTCTGGCAATCAGGTTCTCACTTCCAGTTTGCTTCTGTAGAGTCCTCTTCAATCAGGCATTTTCCCTCACTTTGCTTGCATGATGTTTTGTAAACTGGTTTAGCAGATACCATCTGGTTTGTTTGTTTTTTTTTGCATTCAGTCATTACCTCCTTTTCCACCAGCTTCCAATGAATTTTGATAGGCTTTCAAGCACCTTTCTCTAGCTCAGTGGTTCTCAACCAGTGTTTCTGGCCATGCTTGTGTGTCACCAAAAAACTGACAGACAGCAAGCTCTTGCTTTCCTTAACAACCATGTGTGCATGCAAGCTGAGGAAAGCAGAGAACCAGAGAGTCATGTACTTGAAATTCACAAAAGTGGTCCTTAACTTTGCTTCATCATTACCCACAATGATAATGGCTGCCTCTAGCCCCAACTGGAAATATTGCAGGTCTGCCATTCCCTACACCGCAGTCACCAACACTGTGTGTGTATTTTCTTTGTATCATTTTCAGCAACAATGAATGATGAAAGGGATATATTCTTCTGGTTCAGCCATGAACTGTAGTGTCAGATGTGTCACAACAGAAGAAAGGTTGAGAACCACTGATACAGCTGTATCCTTCCCTACTTTTATAAACACCAATTTAAGATTCTTTTCCCTGTAGTACATATTCTGATTGTATAACACTAAATACGGTACAATGCAATTAATTTTATTTATTTATTAGGATTTATTTACCACCTTTTTAAAGAAATTTGCCCAAGGCGGTGTACAGCAAGAATAAGTCATACACAGGCAATATATAATTACAGATATTAAAATAACAGTACATAGTATGGCATTGTATGTTACTTCTAATGTTGTATTACCACGTGGTATGTTACTTACAATGTCTACACAATATGCAAAAAAAAAACATCAATAGAAAGGTGGGGTGTAAGCGAAGATGCAACAAACAAGATAGGATAGAGTAACATGAACTAGAAAATAAGGGGACTAACTTAAATAGAGTTGCATGTGAAGTCAGAAAGGTGTATGAATATGATTCCACCTCGGGTAGGAATGAACAATTAATAGAACACAGGAGGTGTCATCTGATAAGGACTACCATTTTACTAACATCTGCCCATTTGTGCTTGACTACTGTGTTATCACAAGTCTTGATCTGTGGTCTTCTCCCCCTTTCCCACCATCACTAATGTCCCTTTGTGTCTGTCCCATGCATGCTTGCATTTTGACACTACCCTGGCTTGTACCACCTACTACTGATAATTATTATTTATCTCATAGTCTTGTCTATTTTCAAATGTAGTAGTTAGTATCTTGAACATTATCTTCACACCATATGGCAATATGTTCACCCCAGATCCCCTTATGTCCTTGCTTTTACATCTGGTCCATCACCCTCCCTTAACTCTCAGCCCAGTCCTCAGGACACCGAGAGATGAGTAAAGACAGGAGAGAAAGGGTGAGGACAAGGAAATGGAGAGAGATGAGTGGAAGAATAGTTGAGACAAGAAGGAGGGAGGGCTGGTGGAGGAGATGCAATAAAGAATAAAGAGGTGAAAGATGAGGGAATTACGGAGAGGTGGGGAAGGATGAATGAGTGTGAAAGCCAGGAGCAAGTGGTGTGTGAAAGAGAAAGAGAGAGAGAGAAAAATTGATGAGTATAAGAAGGATGAAGAAAACACAAGAATAATGGAAAACCAAAGAAATGGAACCTATAACATAAGTAAAAGAAAAATGACAACAAGATGGAAAAATCTAATGTAAGTGCTGAGAATAAAATGAGTAGCAGAAGAAAAAAATATAGACATCAGAAGGGAGAGAACATGTGAAAAAAGAAAATGAATTAATAGGGAAAGGCAAAAAAATGAAAATCTAAATGAAATAAAAATGAAAAAAAAAACAATAAAGAAAGATGGTAAGCATACATTGAGAAATAGCCTAATGGTTAGTGCAGTAACCTGAGCCAGAAGAACTGAGTTCAATTCACACTGGAGCTCCTTGTGACTCTGGGCAAGTCATTTAATCCTTCATTGCCCCAGGTACACAACAAGTACCTATATATAATATATATAATAATATGTAAACCACTTTGATTGAACCCACAGAAAGAAAGCATATCAAACCCCATCCCCATCCCTTTATACTGTAGATATCAAGGGTGACAAGTGGGACTAGTAGTTCTGTATCATGATGAGGCAGCAACAGCTGAACAAGTGGAAAGGCTGAGGCAGGTGGTAGCAGGCCTGGGAGGAGGGAGTTAGGATGTGAGTGGCAGAGCATTTGTGCATGGAAAAGATGGTAAATGTTTGAGAGAGAAAGCTAGCCTCTCACCTGTTCTCTGTGGTGGTATTTAAAGAAGTTCCTGTTAACCAGCTAGTGTCTTTGCAACAGGTCTTCTAGAGTGTTTAAGTGTATGTTGCAGCTTTGTTCCTGTTTGTTCCCTGTTCCTGCCTGTATCTTATTCTAGTCCTGTTCATGCCCTGCTTCCTGCCTTGCTCCAGCCCTGTCTTCCAGCTCTAGCCATGTCTTCAAGCTCTAGTCTGGTCTTCATTCCAGCTTTGCCCAGGTGTCTTGCCCACCATCAGTCAGGGCCTAGCCAGCCCTTGGGTTGGCTAGGTAGCATCAACTTGGCTGTGACCCAAGGGCTCACCCCGAGTTGTGACACTAATAAATGCCAATCCAGGGGTGGGGAGTTCCCCATCACCATCACCACAAATCTGAGTTCTCTCCCCTTGCCCCCCCAAACAAAGCAGGCAAAATTATGCCTATGATGATACCCCTCCACCAGTGCTCAGGACTGCAACTGGATCTAAGATGGTACCACTGACCATTGTGGTACTTTCCCAGTACTACCACTAGGGAGCACCCTTCCATATAAGAAGATTTGAATTCCTTATATGGCAAGATGCCGCTAAGTGACAGTACCTTGAGACTAGCACTAGGGGTCATCATTACCATTCTGGATCTCAACACTAAATGCTGCACAGCCTATTGAAGTCCTATGGACTGCTACATGGCATTTAGCCATTCTAATCACTAGCGCACACTAAATCCATTAGCGTGATTTAGTAGAAGGACCCCTTAGCTACTACTATAAAAGAGTTCTGTTTATACAAATACTTTCTCCAATATATTCCTTTCTTTAATAACAATTTCTTTTATAAGAATATTTGGAGGAGTAGCCTAGTGGTTAATGCAGTGGACTTTGATCCTGGGGAACTGAGTTCAATTCCCACTGCAGCTCCTTGTGACACTGGGTAAGTCACTTAACCCTCCATTGCCCCTGGTACAAAATAAGTACCTGAATATATGTAAACCGCTTTGAATATAGTTGCAAAAACCTCAGAAAGGCGGTATATCAAGTCCCATTTCCCTTTCCCTATCTAGTTCCATGCCTATTTTTATGAGAGGAATCTACTGCATTTTAAAACAGTCGGGAAAAAAGGCAATATTCTTAATACAATTGGTGGCAAAAACACTCAGTGCTAATAGTACATTACAGCACCTTTTATCTGGACATCCCTTATTCATAAATTGCCAAGATTCAGAAAATTACAGGCAGTCCTGCTCTTCTGTAACCCACTCCTCTGGATACTTATACTTCTCCTCCTGCCAACCTATCTCCCTCCTGCACAGTTCACATATCAAATCAACTATTTGAACTGTGCAGTGCTCCTTAGATCAGTGCTTCCCAATCTTTTTATGGCTGTAACCCTGTGATTGTGGCTAAATAAAATTTTGTGACCCCCCCCCCCCCCGGAGGTGCAGAATAATGAAGCACCTATGGAGAGCCCATCTAGGTTGTGCCCCCCTAACTCTGCCTTAGATTAAATCTATCAAGCTGTGCCTTGCATAGTTCAATCCCCTGATTTAAGACCTTGAACTGTGTGGGAAGAGGCAGGAGCTTGCTGCCAGAGGAGTGGGTGACACAGGGGCTGGATTAGATTGGGCCATGGAGGGGGAGAAAGGTGAGATCAGACCACAAGAGGAAAAGAAGGGGGTGGACTGGGCCATGGGGAGAGCAGATTAGGCTTGCAGAGCCAAGGGAAGGCTGACAGAAAAAAAGAGGATCTCCAATTATCCTTTAAAGGCCTTGATATCACCATTCCAGATAAAAGGTGCTCTAATCTATTTGAAATAGAATGGAATTCTATACAATGATAGCTACTTACGGATAATTTTAATGCTTCTCACCTTTCAGTGCCTAAGGAAAAATACAGATGGCTAATGGTTTCCAATATTTGTCCCTCCAACACTTTGTCCGACACTTTTTGTGCTAAAGACAGTCGATACTTATTGTAGATGATACACTGGGCTTCATTTACAGCAACTGTACTGTAAAACCAACACAGCAACTGAATTGCTTGTAGCTGGCCTAGGTACAAAGGATAAAAATGTTCAAAATATAGCGGTACTACCTCCAAAACACATCACTGGGTTAAATGCACCTCTAAAATTACTGTAGTTGTCAAATATATAGTGACCTTTCCATTAAATAATTCCTTAAGATAGAATAGGAATCTAGCGATATGCACAAATTTAAAAAACAAATAATATTGAAATTCCTTCCAGTGTGAGGATTTCAAAATATAATAATCCAAAAGGGATGCATTAACAGAAATGATTCACAGTTCACAGCACAGATCAAATTATTTCTGGTTCTACTTCACTCTGAAATTGTTTATAAATAGAAATAAAACAAAACTTTTTATTTCTATTTATTACCGTTAAAAGTGAACATTGGACTGAAATTGTACAGAAATACTTGCTTTCTAGCTCTTCTTACCAGGGCTGATGTCAAAGCATATTAGCACCCTTCAGCTTACCCCCCCCCCCCCCCCATTTTATTTCCTCATCTCCTTCCAACACTCCCACTGTGCTCCTTTCCCCTTCCTGTTCTGCCCCCCCCCCCCCCCCCCCCCCCCCCCCCCCCCCCCCCCTCTAGTGCAACATGACTACTTTTCCACTCATGCTGCTGTTCTCACTCTTGCTTGCAGTCTGCATCACTGTCTGGCATGAAGGAGAAGCAGTGCTTAATACAATGCCTGAATCCTTCTGGTGCAGTGCCAATCTCGCAGTATGAGCGGCACAGACTGGCCTGGCACCAGAAAGAAGCAGGCATTGTGTTATGTGCTGCGTCTTTACTCTTTTGCATGTCAGAGAAAGAGACACCAGGCAGTGGTGTATTTATTCCAGGTGCCTGTGTTACGTGCACACTCCTTGTCAGACTGCCCCCCGCCTGTGCCTTAAAATCATCTCCCTCCAGACTTCACCTGGGCAGCGGCACTCGTAGGCTACCTATGGATTGAACGAGGACTTTCTCTGTCAACTGTCCTGTCTCTTCTGATGCAACTGCCTGTTTGTGAAAGACAGGACAGATCACAGAGAAAGCCCCAGTGCAGGCCATGAATGCCACTGCTGTTACCCGAGCGAACACAGGAGCAGAGCGAGGTAATTTTAATGTATCGGGGGGGGGGGGGGGTCCCGTTAAAATTTTCTACCTGAGTCCCTGATACCAGCCACAAGGGAGAGCAAGAATAGTAGCATCACGACCACAGGGAAAAAGAGAGACTGTAGCTTAGGATAAATGTAACATCAGGACATGCTAGGGAGGTAAAGTTCCTAGATGAGATCAATGACTGCTTTATGGAGCAGCTGGATCAGGAACCAACAAGAGGTTGAACAATTCTAGACTTAAGTCTTTATTGGAGCGCATGATCTGGTGCAGGAGGCAACGGTGCTGGGGCCACTTGATAACAGCGATCATAACATCAGATTTGATATAATCTCTGGAGTAAGTAAGTACACATACGAAATCCAATATGTTAGTGTTTAACTTTCAAAAAGGAGACTATGATAAAATGAGGAGAATGGTCCAAAAAAAAAAAGCTGCAAGGGTCAAAAACTTGAATCAGGCGTGGATGTTATTCAAAAATACCACTCTGGAAGCCCAGACCAGATATATTCCACTTATTAAAAAAGGAGGAAGGAAGGCCAAATGACAGCTGGCAGGGTTAAAATGTGAGATGAAGGAAGCTATTAGAGCTAAAAGAACATCCTTCAAAAAATGGAAGAAGGATCCGACTGAAAATAATAGGAAAAGGTATAAGGAACGGCAAGTCAAATGCAAAGCTCCAATAATGAATACAGAAGAAGATTGCACTGGAGGCAAAAACACATAATAAAAACTTTGGGGGATCCAAAATGGCCAACTGAACCTCGAGTGGGTGAAGTCTCTGCTCTTTACCTCCTTCCAATCTTGCAATGCCAAAGCGCAGGGGAAAATCGACCTCCGTGGTAGCCTCTGGTCAGCCTCCTGCACCGATGGCTGGACCTATGGACCTTTTTGTGCAGGCTACAAAGCGCCAAATAGGTCAGTTGGCAACACGCTAGCGACGCCCAGGGTGAGTGGAGACCCCGGAGCGATGCCAGTGCCCCAACCATACAGTGCCTCCCCCGCAGCCACAGAGTGCTAGTTCTCCATTATCGGCGTCTTCCTCTCTCCAGCCAGGAGGTGCAGTTCACATGGGACGAGGAGCTGTGCAAGGAACATCTACTTCTGCGGGAAACCTCTTGGCTACAGGTAACATAGTAACATAGTAGATGACGGCAGAAAAAGACCTGCACGGTCCATCCTGTCTGCCCAACAAGATAACTCATATTTGCTGCTTTTTGTATATACCCTACTTTGATTTGTACCTGTGCTCTTCAGGGCACATACCGTATAAGTCTGCCCAGCACTATCCCCGCCTCCCAACCACCTGCCCTGGCACAGACTGTATAAGTCTGCCTAGCACTATCCTCACCTCCCAACCATCAGCCCTGCCTCCCAACCACCGGCTCTGGCACAGACCGTACAAGTCTGTCCAGCACTATCCCCGCCTCCCAACCACAAGTCCCGCTGTCCACCACCGGCTCTGGCACAGACCGTACAAGTCTGTCCAGCACTATCCCTGCCTCCCAACCACCAGCCCCGCCTCCCGATCTTGACTAAGCTCCTGAGAATCCATTCCTTCGGCACAGGATTCCTTTATGCTTATCCCATGCATGTTTGAATTCCGTTACCGTTTTCATTTCCACCACCTCCCGCGGGAGGGCATTCCAAGCATCCACTACTCTCTCCGTGAAAAAATACTTCCTGACATTTTTCTTGAGTCTGCCCCCCTTCAATCTCATTTCATGTCCTCTCGTTCTACCACCTTCCCATCTCCGGAAAAGGTTCGTTTGCGGATTAATACCTTTCAAATATTTGAACGTCTGTATCAAATCACCCCTGTTTCTCCTTTCCTCCAGAGTATATATGTTTAGTTCAGCAAGTCTCTCCTCATACGTCTTGTAACGCAAATCCCATACCATTCTCGTAGCTTTTCTTTGCACCGCTTCAATTCTTTTTACATCCTTAACAAGATACGGCCTCCAAAACTGAACACAATACTCCAGGTGGGGCCTCACCAACGACTTATACAGGGGCATCAACACCCCCTTTCTTCTGCTAGTCACACCTCTCTCTATACAGCCTAACAACCTTCTAGCTACGGCCACCGCCTTGTCACACTGTTTTGTCGCCTTCAAATCCTCAGATACTATCACCCCAAGATCCCTTTCTCCGCCCGTACCTATCAGACTCTCCCCGCCTAACACATACGTCTCCCGTGGATTTCTATTCCCTAAGTGCATCACTTTGCATTTCTTCGCATTGAATTTTAATTGCCAAACCTTATACCATTCTTCTAGCTTCCTCAGATCAGGTGGTGAGGTGAGCGCTCTTACTTTACCAGCTCAGAAGGTACAGACGTTATTTGCTCTTACTTTCTTAGAAGAAAAACCGTCTGAAGTTACCCTTGCTAACCTCTGGACCTTAATTGTCAATCTGGGAAAAGTTTTATGTCTTCAGATTCAGGCTTTGGACTCTCAAACTCAAACTTTGAAGGAGAAATTAGTATCAGTTGATATAAAAAAAAACTATCAGAGAAAATTGAAACACAGGAGAGAGATGTGCAAGAAATACAAGCTACTATGATAAAAGATACAATGAATATGCGGAGAAAAATTGTATCTATGGAAAGTACTCTGAGAAGTAACAATTTACGATTTTTGAATTTCCTCAAGGTTGGGTCTACTACACCTAGAGAAATGTTAAGGAAATACATAAAAGAAATTCTTGGGGTTCCAGAGGACTCTATACCCCCTTTCTCTCAAATATATTATCTGCTGAGTAAACCAACAGGAGGTCAATTGGTTCCTGAACATGCTGATTCTCCTTTAGATATATCAGCAATTTTAGAGTCTTCGGACTCAGAAACAGTTATTGCCTCTACTTTATTGGCTTCTGTTGCTTTAACGCCGGATAAAACATGGTTGATGAAAATGTTTTTTAAGAACAAAGACAAAGACTTTATGGGACCTAAAATATGGGTATTCCCAGACGTATCAAGAGAGACTCCAAAAAGACGTAGACAGATACTTAAACCAGGGGTTCTTCAAATTGGTGCTTTTATTTACAGTATCCATGCAAATGTGTAGTCAGATAGTCAACCAAATATATGCTTTTCGAGCCCTCACATCTCACTGAATTTCTTGTAGCCAAGAGAACTGAGGGGATAAGTTAATATCAATATTAATGTTACATTGATGTTTTTGTCGACAAAGCTCTAGGAAAGTAAATAGGGCTCTTTGTGACCACTCAGGTTATAATTCCTATAATAGTATTGATATACAATAATTCCACTTATGTATTCTTGGATCCAAAGTAGTGGATTTATTCATAATCATAATTTGTAATAGCAAATAACTTACTTTTCTGTACAAGTTTTACTTGATTATAAGAATTTGAAATGAATAAAAAAAATAAAAAAAACTTTGGGGCCCTTTTAGTAAGCTGCGCTACAAGGGGCCATGCACTATGATTAGTGTGTGGGTTTCCCCGGGTGCTGAGGCCACTTTTAGCCAGATGTAAAATGACCACATTTCCATTTTTCCCATTAAGGGCAAGGTACTAATTTCCAGATTAGAGCATGAGCCCTTGCCAACTCCTATATAGTAGGCAGAAAGGGCTCATGCACTAACCATGCGCTAGTCGATTGATGTGTGGTAATCTAGCTGTGCTAACCGATTAGCGCTGGGCACGCCTACTCTCCACCCCCCAAGAACACAACCCTGGTGCTAAAAAAATGGTCTATGGAATTTTCCTTTAGGAAGCCATCCAAACCTTTCATAAACCCCGCTAACTGCCTTCATATTCTCTGGCAATGAATTCCCGAGTATAATTACACACTGAGTGAAGAAACATTTTCTCCAATTTGTTTTAAATTTACTACTTTTTAGCTTCATCGCATGCCCCCTAGTCCTAGTATTTTTGGAAAGAGTAAACAAATGATTCACGTCTACCCGTTCCATTCCACTCATTTTATACAGCCGTCTTTTCTCCAAGCTAAAGAGCCCTAGCCACTTCAGCCTTTCCTCATAGGGAAGTCATCCCATCCCCTTTATCATTTTCGTCGCCCTTCCCTGTACCTTTTCTAATTCCACTATATCTTTTTTTGAGATGCAGCGACCAAAATTGAACACAATATTAGAGGTATGGTCGCACCATGGACTGATACAAAGGCATTATAACATCCTCGTCTTTGTTTTCCATATTATCATCAACGATGATGCCGAGATTTCTTTCTTGACTGGTGACTCCTAACATGGAACCTTGCATTACGTAGCTATAATTTGGGTTCCTCTTTCCCATATGCATCACTTTGCATTTGCTCACATTAAGCGTCATCTGCCATTTAGATGTCCAGTCTCCCAGTCTCGTAAGGTCCTCTTGTAATTTTTCACAACCCTCTCGCGACTTAAGAACTTTGAATAAATTTGTATCATCAGCAAATTTAATTACCTCACTAGTTACTCCCATCTCTAGATCATTTATAAATATGTTAAAAAGCAGCGGTCCCATCACAGACCCCTGGAGAACCACACTAGCTACCTTTCTCCATTGAGAATACTGACCATTTAACCCTACTCTCTATTTTCTATCTTTTTCACCAGTTTTTAATCCAAAATAAGACACTACCTCCTATCCCTTGACTCTCCAATTTCTTCAGGAGTCTTTCATGAGGTAATTTTTCAAACGCCTTTTGAAAATCAAGAAACATAATATCAACCGACTCACTTTCACTGCATATTATTGTTTAGTACAGGAGTGAAGGAATAGCCTAATGGTTAGTGTGGTGCCCTGGAAACTAGAGGAACTGGGTTCAGATCCCCCTGCAGCAACTTGCAACTGTGGGCAAGTCACTTAACCCTCCATTACTCCAGGTACAAAATAAGTACTTGCATATAATATGCAAAACCACTTTGATTGTAAACACAAAAAAAATGGTATATCAAACCCTTTCCCTTCCAGCACAGGGCAGCGCTGGCCAATATGTCATTGTCAACTAACAACTCTCACACCATTTTGTGTCAGCTGCTCCAAGGACTAAGATAATCCAATATGGAGCAGGCTGAAGTTTGGGAGTCACCTACTTATATGCCTAACTCAATCCTGCTCTTTAACAGAAAAAGCAATGTTAGGTAGCAGGATTGATGAGGCACACAATCCTTCCTACTTCCCTGAGAGTTCTCTCACTGTTTTGAACTATGGAACTCACTAAGGAGATCATTGCAGGTGGGAAGGGCTGTACATACCCAAAACTTTAAAGATCTAAGCTCTGGGAGAGCACCTCCATCCTAGTGCTGTCAGATGACATCATCCACTTGATGACGTGCTTTATCAATCTTGCTGTCTACGAAAAATATCTATCTGTTACAGGTGAGCAACATTGCCTTTTCTTCCCTCAATCTAAATATGCTAAAACACCTCTTTATAATGCAGCTAGAAGTATGAACACTTATCGAAAGAGAAGGGTGCCCATCGTTCGACACAAATCTACTACTATTACTACTACTACTATTTAGCATTTCTATAGCGCTGCAAGGCATACGCAGCGCTGCACAAACATAGAAGAACGACAGTCCCTGCTCAAAGAGCTTACAATCTAATAGACAAAAAATAAATAAAGTAAGCAAATCAAATCAATTAATGTGAACGGGAAGGAAGAGAGGAGGGTAGGTGGAGGCGAGTGGTTACGAGTCAAAAGCAATGTTAAAGAGGTGGGCTTTCAGTCTAGATTTAAAGGTGGCCAAGGATGGGGCAAGACGTAGGGGCTCAGGAAGTTTATTCCAGGCGTAGGGTGCAGTGAGACAGAAGGCGCGAAGTCTGGAGTTGGCAGTAGTGGAGAAGGGAACAGATAAGAAGGATTTATCCATGGAGCGGAGTGCACGGGAAGGGGTGTAAGGAAGGACGAGTGTGGAGAGATACTGGGGAGCTGCAGAGTGAATACATTTATAGGTTAGTAGAAGAAGTTTGAACAGGATGCGAAAACGGATAGGGAGCCAGTGAAGGGTCTTGAGGAGAGGGGTAGTATGAGTAAAGCGACCCTGGCGGAAGATGAGACGGGCAGCAGAGTTTTGAACCGACTGGAGAGGGGAGAGGTGACTAAGTGGGAGGCCAGCAAGAAGCAGATTGCAGTAGTCTAAACGAGAGGTGACAAGGGTGTGGATGAGGGTTTTGGTAGAGTGCTCAGAAAGAAAGGGGCGGATTTTACGGATGTTGTAAAGAAAGAAACGACAGGTCTTGGCGGTCTGCTGGATATGAGCAGAGAAGGAGAGAGAAGAGTCAAAGATGACCCCAAGGTTTCGAGCTGAGGAGACAGGGAGAATGAGAGAGCCATCAACAGAAATAGAAAATGGGGGGAGCGGGGAGGTGGGTTTGGGGGGGAAAATGAGATGGGCGTCCTTCTCCCAGGGTCGCCCAAATCAGCATAATCGAAAACCAATTTTGGGTGTCCTCAAATGCTTTCCGTCACGGGGACAACCAAAGTTCATGGGGGCGTGTTGGAAGCATAGCGAAGGCGGGACTGAGGCATGCTTAACAGATGGCTGGTCCTCGGCCGATAATGGAAAAAAGAAGGGTGTCCCTGACGAGCACTTGGCCAACTTTACTTGGTCCATTTTTTCTTGCGACCAAGTCTCAAAAAGGTGCCAGAACTGACCAGATGACCACCGGAGGGAATCGGGGACCACCTCCCCTTACTCCCCCAGTGGTCACTAACCCCCTTCCACCCTAAAAAAAAAAAAAACTTTACAAATATTTTTTGCCTGCCTTTATGCCAGCCTCAAATGTCATACCCAGCTCCCTGATAGGAGTATGCAGGTCTCTGGAGCAGTTTTAGTAGGTGCAGTGCACTTCAGGCAGGCGGACCCTGGCCCACCCCCCCCCCCCCACCCCCACACCTGTTACACTTGTGGTAGTAAATATGAGCCCTTCAAAACCCACCAGAAACCCACTGTACCCACATCTAAGTGCCCCCCTTCACCCCTTAGGGCTATGATAGTGTTGTACAGTTGTGGAGAATGGGTTTTGGGGGGCTCAGCACACAAGGTAAGGGAGGCTATGCACCTGGGAGCAATTTCTGAAGTCCACTGCAGTGCCCCCTAGGGTGCCCGGTTGGTGTCCTGGCACGTCAGGGGGACCAGTACACTACGAATGCTGGCTCCTCCCACAACCAAATGGCTTGGATTTCATCGTTTCTGAGATGGGCGTCCTCGGTTTCCATTCTCGCCGAAAACTGGGGACGACTATCTCTAAGGTCGACCTAAATGTTGAGATTTGGGCGTCCCCGACCGTATTATCGAAATGAAAGATGGCCGCCCATCTTGTTTCAATAATGTGGGTTTCCCCGCCCCTTTGCCGGGATGTCCTGCGAGGACGTCCTCAGGAAAACTTGGGCGCCCCATTCGATTATGCCCTTCCACGTGATATGTGCATATTTTTAACTTTTGGGGGGGGGGGGGTAATTTTCAGTTGTCATGTTACTTAGGTCAATGCCTTTGAAAATTACCTTCAAAGGCATTTTTTTTTTTAAAATCTGGCAGATTCCTCCCACTCCTTTGATAACTTCCACCTCAAATCATAACCAGGGCTGGAAGCTTTCATTTGCAACTATCTTGATATATTTTCCCTTATTTTATATTTCCCACCAGTACATTGTCTGGTCATTTTACTGATGGTCCTGGGTTTCTTCCAGAAACCTGAAATCCTGGACCCTGATTTAGGCCATTAGGTGTCAATTTAAACAATGTCAATGATTATTTCCTCCCCGGGTTGTGAAGAGTACCTCTTGAGCACCTGCAGCCCTAGTCATCCCAAGGAACAAAAGGCCCAGCCTTTATAAATACCCTACAACCCTGGCACAGAGCAGTACAATAAGTTTTAAAATTTGTTGACCAAGGAAAAAGTGTGTTCACAATTGGTGTGGAAAAAAAAACCCACACTCATATGGGTACCACACCAATAATCACTACAAATATTCAAAGAGAGCCTCTCCTGCCTACTTAAATCATGTTCAGTGGGCCAGTCACTGATATTCGGAGCAGTTAACTGTACAGTACTGACTATCAGACTAACAGGCCATCTTAAAACCAGGCAAGAGAAAGGCTTTACAGGAATGAAGTCAGGAAGGAATCAGCTGTTATACCGGTGCTGGCAATAATCGGTGCTGGTGCCTGTATAACTAAGTGACCCATATAAAAAAATCCTTCGGTCTCTGGTACACAATAATGTATAACTAATATCCGAACCAGGCCAAAAGCTACCAAAACAAAAAATTCAAAACACAGCATTGGCTCCGTCAAACTGTCACAAAATATCGTTCTCTCATCTACTATAATAAATCGCAGCCTCAACGTTCTGAGGACACTGACGTCACTGAAGTCACTCACACACCGGTTCGTGGTTTCATGGTGGTGAAGCCACCACAACATCTTCATGCTCCGCCCTCGCGTCACATGTGATGACGTCGAGGGCGGAACACGAAAACAAATTTATGCACGGGAAGCAGTACGGAAACACGCGGAGCGTGTTTCCCTACTCCTCCCCTACCAACAAATCCCAGCCGCCACTGACGTGCACATGAACCCCGCCCCTTTCGCCACATAGCCCCGCCCATGGTAGCACACACTTAACCTCACCAACCTCCCTCCCTCCCTGTCACCTCCCCTCCTCTTACGCGTGTCTCCCTGGTGGTCTAGAGGTACCTGTTCCGTCAGCCCAGGAAAGAAAGAGCCCCCTCTTTCCTCCCGTAGCGGTGGCTTCCTTGCTGCATGGTGTGGGAGTCCGGCTCTCGGCGTTTCAAAATGGCCGCCGAGAGTTCAAGCTGCCTCTCGAGACTTCAACTCTCGGCGGCCATTTGAAAGGAAGCCACCGCTACGGGAGGAAAGAGGGGCCTCTTTCTTTCCTGGGCCGACGGAACAGGTACCGGAAGGGGAGGGGATGGGAGTCCCGTGCCCGCTAGCGCCCGTTTCATCGGCGCCAGAAACGGGCCATTTTTACTAGTATTTTTGAGTATACCCTCAGATATTCCCACTCAATTTAGCCAGCAATAATTGTTAACTGCCTGGTGGTTCAGCACTTCATTCATCAGGTAACTCTTTTTATATTTATCATGTGCTTGTGTTCATATAATTTTATACCTCGTTTCACCATTTTCACAGAACACCACCAACTGATAACATTAGCCAGTACTGATAATAACACTTATCTTATTGTCCACATGCTGAGTCGTAATAAAAAAAACATTCAGCTGCCTTCCCCTGGAAATGCCAAGTGGGCAGATAGGACTGCACAAAAGGCAGTCTTAAATACGCCTGCTTAGCTATATGGGTGCCAGCACTGTACCTTCCATTGTTCCTCCTTCCCTCCCGACTCCCCCTGCCCCCCCCCCGACAGAACCCAATCCTCCTTCTGAAGCCCCTTTAACCAGACAATCCCCATCACCAACATGCTCGACGCTTCCCAACCTGCATCATCTCCCCACCCCTACACATTCCAATAGGCCTCCTCCAGGCCTACCTGTCCATCCCTGGTGGTCTAGTGTTTGATTGGGCAGGAGCAAACCCTCTCACTCTGTACCCTAGTGGCTCTGGTGACAAAATGGTTGTTGCTATCTCTACAGGGTGATCAGTGTAGAGCACAGAAGGGGCTGTTGGTGACAAATAGCACATGGGTCACAACTGTATGCTAGTTGTCATGATAGCCATTAGCGCTGCTACATATACTACCACCTAAAGAGACACTCCACTGGACCTCCCATGCTGGCCCCCAGATAGATCCCAGGAAGAGTTGGGGGATGGGGAGGGTTAGACTCTAGTAGGCAGGGCTTTTTGGGGGGGTGGGGTTTGCCATAAGGGGAATGCAGATTGGAGGATGTGGAGGAATCTGATTTGGGGGGATTGGAGGTGTTGGGGTATGTCGGGGGGGGATCAGAATGGGGCATCAGATGGGGGTGAAGAATCAGATTGGAGAGGCCTAGGAGCACACAACTGGGGGACTAGGAACAGGTGGAAGTGCCCAAGGTTCTTAAGCTGCATAACAGGCATAAGCCGATAACATATGGGCACATACTATCAGCCCAAGCATGTAATGAGGCGCCTGTGTGCTGTGAGCCCTGTGCAATAAATGCAGAGCAGATGCAGGGCATGCCACTTGCATTTACCACATGAACTTTGCACAAAACATATCACAGTTTAGTAAAAGAACTCCTTATTTTATTTTTTTGTTTATTTTATATTACTGGCTCATTATATCACCTCTGTTTGAGTGCCGTGAGATAGTGCAGGGAGTGCCCTTTCTATAATAGCATCTGGGCACCAGATTCCATTATAGACTACTAGCATAAACCAGAAATCTGACCCCTACTGGCAGTACAGTGAGACAAACACTAGGGGTTGCTGGCGTCATTTTGGATGATGTTGCTGGCAAGGGCAGAAGTGACTATGCATTGCTCCTGCCTGGACCCTAGACACCAGAGATTTTTGTAGTCAGGTAAGTTTGGGGAGTCCTATGGAGGGTATGGGGGAGACGTTACTACCTTGGGGTGGGGGCTCTGTTGGGTGAGGGGACACTTTGGTGGGTTTTCCCACTGGGGAGGGCCATTCCAGTTGGGGGGGGGGGTTGTGTTGTGCGAGGAGACCCTTTGGCAAGTTATCCCACTAAGGGAGCCATCTCAGTTGGGGGTGCAGTGTTAGGCAAGAGGACACTTTGGCAGCTTTGCCCTCTAGGAGTGACCCATTCCAGTCAGGGAGAGGGGTTGTATTGGGCGAGGGGGCATTATGGTAGTTTTCCTCATTAGGGGGGGCCATCCTGGTTTGAAGGTGCAGACAGGAGAAGTGGCCCAACGGGGGGAGGGGAATTGATTTGGGGAGAAGCCCAAGAGGGGCTTTCACCCTTGGGAGGAGGCAATCTGACCAGCTTTTTCATTTCAGAATGCCAGCCCCTTTAAGGCAGAACCTGGGAGCATCAGGCTATGGCTTGGTGGACTGATGCTCCCAGGTCAATGACATAATGCTGCTTGTGTGGTGGCTTGCAACCAGCATTATTCATTTATCATGGGAGTCAGCAACCTCTGGTACTAAGAAATCACATGTTGGTGATTCTCTTGGTAAATCAAGGTGCAGTAGAAGCCTGCCTTTCACTGCAACTTGATAATTTCCCCCTTAAGCTCTTAATGGACTTGTTCAATATATTTTCAAGAGGATCTCCAGTGAGATATACTTACTAGAAAGGAGCAGTAGGAGTTACTAATGATTCCTACTGTACTGTTGCTTCATACACCTTAGACTCGAGATCATATGTTTACAATATGCCTACATTGTGGAATAGATTACCGATGGATTTAAGATACGAGATGGACTACTTGAATTTCAGGAAATTGGTGAAGGCTATTCAACCCGCAGGAGGATGGCCGGCTAGATGCCACGATCGGCGGATGAGCCCGGATATTCAATGATGGGCCGTTTCCGGTGACTGGCATTGAAAATCCAAGGTTTTTTTTTAGTGGCTTAAACTTAACTGGCCAAGTCAATATTCAGCGCTGGCCGGTTAAGTTTATAGCGGCCAAAGATAGGCCAGCTAGTTAAGTGGCCCAATTTGACCGCTGAACCTATCTGGCCAAATGCTGAATATTCACGGCTAGCCAATTATGCCGCACGCTATATACAGTCGTTTTGAAAATCAGACGACAGGTATTTTCCTGTCCCTGGAAGGCTCACAATCTAAGTTTATACCTGAGGCGATGGAGGGTTAAGTGACGCCCAAAATCACAAGAAGCAACAGTGGGATTGTCAATCTGGTTCTCTAACTACTTGCCTACTCCTCCACTTAATAACGCTTTTTAATAATGTTATCTGTTCTGGTCAGTCTTACGTTTGTTTTATAATCTTACTGCAATTTGTTGAGGTCAATATTCAAAAGCACTTACATGTTTAGCACTGTGCTGAACAAATCAGTGCTTTCTTAAATTTTCAGAACTATTATACATACTCCCCCAAATTCTATAAAATGGCTTCCAAAGTTAGGTGTGCAGTTACATAATAGGGTCAGTTACATGAATAAACTAATTGGCTTAATTGACAATCACTATTATTAACATAAGAACATAAGCACCGCCATACTGGGAAAAGCTCAAGGGTCCATCAAGCCCAGCATCCTGTCTCCGACAGTGGCCAATCCAGGCCTCAAGAACCGGGCCTTAATGTGCATAACTGATCTACGCCCTATTCTACAAAGAGCGTGCCTTTCTCTAGGGCAGAACTCCAAACGGGGCGTGGGCAAGGGAGAGGCATGGCTGGGTCAGGGATATGCCCATCATTTAGGCGCAGTCTTATAGAATACTTGCATTTATGTTCCCCTGTTCTGGTCGCCATCTTGGAAGATGCCTGACTCCTATTGCAGCTTATTTCCAGCTCTTCAATACTGGGGCTCCTGATGAAGGTTTCGAAACAGTGCTCTATAGAGTCAGCGATTGGAAAGGTTTGCTACCTGCCATCCATGAACTATGGCTCAGGTTTCAGATACAGTGGGGGAAATAAGTATTTGATCCCTTGCTGATTTTGTAAGTTTGCCCACTGACAAAGACATGAGCAGCCCATAATTGAAGGGTAGGTTATTGGTAACAGTGAGAGATAGCACATCACAAATTAAATCCGGAAAATCACATTGTGGAAAGTATATGAATTTATTTGCATTCTGCAGAGGGAAATAAGTATTTGATCCCCCACCAACCAGTAAGAGATCTGGCCCCTACAGACCAGGTAGATGCTCCAAATCAACTCGTTACCTGCATGACAGACAGCTGTCGGCAATGGTCACCTGTATGAAAGACACCTGTCCACAGACTCAGTGAATCAGTCAGACTCTAACCTCTACAAAATGGCCAAGAGCAAGGAGCTGTCTAAGGATGTCAGGGACAAGATCATACACCTGCACAAGGCTGGAATGGGCTACAAAACCATCAGTAAGACGCTGGGCGAGAAGGAGACAACTGTTGGTGCCATAGTAAGAAAATGGAAGAAGTACAAAATGACTGTCAATCGACAAAGATCTGGGGCTCCACGCAAAATCTCACCTCGTGGGGTATCCTTGATCATGAGGAAGGTTAGAAATCAGCCTACAACTACAAGGGGGGAACTTGTCAATGATCTCAAGGCAGCTGGGACCACTGTCACCACGAAAACCATTGGTAACACATTACGACATAACGGATTGCAATCCTGCAGTGCCCGCAAGGTCCCCCTGCTCCGGAAGGCACATGTGACGGCCCGTCTGAAGTTTGCCAGTGAACACCTGGATGATGCCGAGAGTGATTGGGAGAAGGTGCTGTGGTCAGATGAGACAAAAATTGAGCTCTTTGGCATGAACTCAACTCGCCGTGTTTGGAGGAAGAGAAATGCTGCCTATGACCCAAAGAACACCGTCCCCACTGTCAAGCATGGAGGTGGAAATGTTATGTTTTGGGGGTGTTTCTCTGCTAAGGGCACAGGACTACTTCACCGCATCAATGGGAGAATGGATGGGGCCATGTACCGTACAATTCTGAGTGACAACCTCCTTCCCTCCGCCAGGGCCTTAAAAATGGGTCGTGGCTGGGTCTTCCAGCACGACAATGACCCAAAACATACAGCCAAGGCAACAAAGGAGTGGCTCAGGAAGAAGCACATTAGGGTCATAGAGTGGCCTAGCCAGTCACCAGACCTTAATCCCATTGAAAACTTATGGAGGGAGCTGAAGCTGCGAGTTGCCAAGTGACAGCCCAGAACTCTTAATGATTTAGAGATGATCTGCAAAGAGGAGTGGACCAAAATTCCTCCTGACATGTGTGCAAACCTCATCATCAACTACAGAAGACGTCTGACCGCTGTGCTTGCCAACAAGGGTTTTGCCACCAAGTATTAGGTCTTGTTTGCCAGAGGGATTAAATACTTATTTCCCTCTGCAGAATGCAAATAAATTCATATACTTTCCACAATGTGATTTTCCGGATTTAATTTGTGATGTGCTATCTCTCACTGTTACCAATAACCTACCCTTCAATTATGGGCTGCTCATGTCTTTGTCAGTGGGCAAACTTACAAAATCAGCAAGGGATCAAATACTTATTTCCCCCACTGTAAGTATCACTTTTAAGAGAGTTTGACTCAGTTAAGATTTCGTGATTTAAAAGATTTTGTAATGGAGTCTTTTTGCTTTATTGGGGATACCAGATGTGATTGATAGCAGTGGAAGTACACACTTTTTGTAGATTTAGGTCTGCACAAATAATACTTTTACAAGGATTTTGGTTTACTTGGGGATGTATCTGGGCACCAAATGAGAGCCCCTTATAGTAGGCTCATACATAGTTCTTGTTGCCTTAGAAGCATCATGTGCTTAGATAACTGAGAGTAACCATTATCTTCACTAAATATTTTTCTTTGTAAAACATTTTTTAGTGTTGAAAGTGTTACATCCTCTACTTACTGAGTGCATGGGATTTTTCTCATTTCAGTAGTTAGGCTTGAGCATTTACAGCAGCCTTTGGCTGGCATAAGTGCTTCCACCTAAAGTTTGGCACAAATATTCAGACTTAAGCTCGTATTCTGTAATAGCAGCTGAGCGTGGAACTGATGCTACACAATGCACACTTAGTACCCTGTATCCCAGCACCTAAGTTTAGGCGTCATCCCCCTAATACTATAAGTCGCCAAAAATTGTGCATGCAAATTTGGGATGTGCTCAATTTAATTGAATGACGAGCCAATTAGTGCCAATAATTGGCTTTTTAACAAGCCATTATTGACACTAATTAGAATTGGCATTTATACACGTAAATTTAAGCGTGGGATCCCAAAAAGGGCACAGAAATAGGTGGGTCATGACCCATGCATTTCAGGGTGGACCTGGGGCGTGGTTTCGAGTTATATATGTAATTATAGACTTATGGCGGCTATGCGCATAAATTTGGGCACAGGCATTTGCCCCACGTTTTAACTGGTGCAAATGGCGGTGCATAAATTTACATGTGACTCCTGCATATAAGTGCTATTCTATAAACTGCACCTAACTTTAAGCGTGCCTTATAGAATTGTGCTTTTTTTTCAGCGATTATTTTTTAGGAGCCATATATTGAATGTAGCCCCATTTACTGAATCTACCCCATTGTCTTCAGGTCAGTCCCTTAGCCAAGGGCATTAACAAATGTTTAAACACCCACAAACAGAATCATCAGCATATTTACATCTCCTGCTCAGTGACTCAGTGACAGTTTAAGGTTTCATATATATATCAGTTTGTCATTAACTAAACAAATTACATGATAAACATTGTGAAAATAATGAATTATAAAGGAGGTAGCAAGGAAAAAAGTTGTTGTTAAGGGCTCCCATCAATCAAATGTGCTGCTTAATGTTATGCCATTAAAAAATAAATTTAAACATAAATGCAAGTGGCATTGAATCTCTGGGACACAGTTATTAATGGGCAAAAGTTGTCAAAAAAACATACTCAAGCCCATATTGAAATAAATATAAATTTACTCACTTTCAAAATGGTTTATTTCCATTGAAACCAAAAGAGCCCACTCATAATATAATCTTCCTGTTTCTGTGTTGGTCATATTAATATAATAGCTCCCCAGTATAAGAAGAACCTGAATAAAGTCACTGCCATACTCCATGTGGTGAAGTCCAGAGCACAGCTTGACAGCACTGAGTAAATAATGTTCTGCTAAGGTGCAGGCCTTTGACTGAAGACACAAGATCCCAAGGTTTGCCAGAACAACAGCCTGGTTCTGCATCATTCCTGTTTCTTTAGCAACTTGTAGCGCTTTGTACAAGTTCTCAGCCGCTGGCTTTTTCTCATTTGTTCTTCTCAGAGCAATGCCACTCATATTATAAATAACTCCCCTCTGTGGAGAAGTACAAAGTGCAGAGTCCAAAACAGAACTCATAATATCCAAAGCCATTGTGTTTTGGTTGCTAAGAACGTACAGCCATGCAAGTGAAAGTAAAAGGGTAATGATGTCTCTAGAATCCCCAGAGGTGCTGGCACTCACTGCCTTTATTCTGTAATCAATGGCTTGATCATACTCCCTGTGATGAACATATAATTCTGATAGGCAAAGATTGATAATACTGCAGTATTGTTGCTCCTTCTTGGTGATTGCTGAAGAAAGCGCTTGCCTTAGGAAGTGTGCAGTCTGGGTAGGGAGCACTTTGTTGGCTTCTCTCAAGCCAGAGAGCCTACAAGAATTTTTTTTTATCAAATCCACGCTTCTCAAAGAGTCCATGAATGAGCTGGATTTCAGAGAAGCAGCTACCATGATACAGCTCAATGCAATATGAGGTAGGCATTTCTGACTGTACAGATCCCCGAGTTTGAAGTAACAATCCACGGACAACAAACTGTTTGGAGAGTCTAAGCTACTGTTCAAAATCTGCAGTCTTTCTATGAATGGCAATGCCTCTTCGCGTTGTCTGAGATTTGTGTAAAGTTTGGCCAACAGAAAGCAAGCTCTGGCTTCACTACGCATATCTTGACTCAACACCGTCTTCCTTAGAGCATATTTTAGAATATCTGTCTCCATATCTGTGCTACAGATGTAGTTTGGAATTCCCATAAGGAGCGATGATACTTTGTCCAGAATGGGTGCCCACTTCTTTTTGTTTTTCTGTTTCAAGTAGATGGCAGTAAGGTTAGTGTAAACAGACATTACAAGAAAAATGTCACTAAAGTCCCCTCCTAGAAC
Source organism: Microcaecilia unicolor (assembly GCF_901765095.1). Taxonomy (NCBI): domain Eukaryota; kingdom Metazoa; phylum Chordata; class Amphibia; order Gymnophiona; family Siphonopidae; genus Microcaecilia; species Microcaecilia unicolor. The sequence goes on from NC_044032.1 coordinate 497,509,655, forward strand.
TCCTAAAGCTTCTTCAAAATAAACCCTAGCTTGTGAAAACTTTAATTTTTTGGCACACAGCCTGCCCAGGAGAAGGCAAATTCTAGTCAATGCCCAAGGCATATCTGCCTTCTTTGCGGTTTCCCTTGCCAAACCAAGGAACCTGACCAGTTCTTCCTCTTCAATATAGCCATGAAAACTATCATCTAAAAACGAACAGGATAAGTCATACATATTTTTAAAGCAAATCTGATACTCCTTATCATTTAAAAACAACAGTAATGAATGAAGAGCTTCCGATCCACCAGTGTCTTCCTCTTGGTTTATGTACAAATGTGGTCCACCAAAATCTCCAGATGAGGAACAAGTTTCTTGGGTGGCACACTCAAACTTGTCATCTCCTGGTCTTTCTGTCTCTTCAAACTGATGTTGAGCATCTTGGCACTTCATTAAAGCCTCTTTCACTTTGCCCTTTATTATACTCGATCTTGCATTTGGTAGTGTCCATAAATGTTCTGCAGGTCAGTATGATAAAAAGGACATCAGGAATTATAAAATATAAATTCATGCATGCAAGCTTAAACTGAATCTTATTGTCATGCTTCCTTATAACATTTTTCTTTTCAGTTCTACGGCATGAGGACAATCTTAATATTTGTGACAAACTATACAGGTTAATCACAGAGTAATTATCCCAGTCAAATGACTGCATCATCTTCTACCTATGACCCTCTCATTGCTGTAGGAGAATCTTCATACTTAGCAAATTCTGCCTTTTCTTCCATAAACCCCTCATGCCAATAAGAGCAATGTCATGTTTTGACAACAGAACCATTTAAATACAATTTCAATCCTTCAAGAAAAGGAGTTCCATTAACATGATGACTGAAATTTCTCAGGTAATCAAATGTTACTAATGGGCCTTTTTACTAGTGCAGTAAAAATCTGCAGTTACTGTATGTTAGTAGCAAAAGTTAAGGGTATGATCACTTCAAAGCCTCTGCAGTAATTGTTGGGGGACATGATGAACATCTTTCCATAAGCTAACAGAGAAAAAGCATTTACAATGCATGAGCAGGGCAGTTCTATAAAGAGGTGCCTATTTTGAGCCTATTCCACAATGAAAAGTAGGTGCCTACTTTCCTTTAGAGAATACTAGCGCAGCAGAGCCACTATGCACCACTGTTCCCACTAAGCTGAGTGGGAGCCCTCCGACTGCACTGTGCCAGTGGGGGGTGCTGCTTCAATATTGTGTTTTCAATGGCTAGAGATATGCAGGCTCCCTGGAGTCCTACAGACCTTGTCTGTCCCTCACTATTAAAAATGTGAAAGTGAAACAGCTCATCCCACTGGCAGGGCTGTAGGTGAAGGACTCGCGCTCAGATTAGAGGGAACAGTGCTACTCACGTATAACTTAGGTGCAATCACTTACACCAGCCAGTGTAAATGCTTGTACTTAGATTGCAAAAATGAGTGTGTAAATTATAGTATTCTATAATCTAAGTATGTTAAGTGTGCACCTCACACTGCATCTAGACTCCACCCATGGGTACACCCACCTTCAAAAATTGAGGTGCCATTGTATAAAATAGTGCACTGCTGGAATATTGGCATTTATGCACAGGTGTGAATTCTTAGGGGCCGATATTCAGACAGTGAGAGGCAGCCTGGCTAACTCCAGCGGTCAGCAGCGAAACCGGATATTCAATGCCGGGTCGTTTCTGATGACCAGCATTGAATATGCAATTTATGGTTTAAACTTCACTGGCCAAATCAATATTCCGCATTGGCCGGTTAAGTTTATAGCAGCCAAAGATAGGCCTGCTATTTTGGCAGCCCAATTTGGCCGCCAAACTTTTCCAGTGACGCACTGAATATTAGCAGATAGCTGGTTATATTACGCAATATAACCAGTTAGCCACTAAGAACTGACTGCAAATACTGAGCAGGAGATAACAGCTATCTCCCACTGAATATTCACGGATAGCTGGTTAAGTGCTATTTAACAGTCCAGGAGCTTGGGGTCCAGCAGCAGCCCTTGGGAGCACGGTCAGTGCTCAGGGTCCTGCCAAGCAGCAGAGACTGGACAAGCCAGGTTGTCTCAGACTCTCAACAGATCATGGGAGGTCAGTGCTGAAGGCCCACCAAGCAGTGGAGACTGGCCAGACCCTCACTGAATGTCCAGCAGCTACTGGGGACATGGTGGAGATAGACAGGGGAAAACACATAATGAAGGAGCAGGGGGTAAAGTTAATACTGCCGCACTGATAAAAAGTCTTAATGGACTAGGGAGGGATAATTAAATGCTGCCACATTGGTAAAGAGACTTTTCATCAAAAATGCTTAATAGGTTGAATACCAAAATACTGTTCGTAAACAGTTAAATAATCTGTTTAACAGCTGACAACTTTATTCATAGTGGTCTTTTGATTTTTCCTGGGGGGGAGAGTGAAATCCCACCTACTAACACCTTTCTTCCCCAGATGGAAACACCTGGCACCAAGCATACAAGGGACCAATGGAGTCTACCCAAGGGAGGCTCCTGACAGGTCAGTCCCAGACCCAGAGATGCTCAGAAGGGAGAATTACAGGTAATATTGTGAGACTATCACTAGGGATCATCACTGCCATTTTGAATCCCAGAGCCAGTCAAGGCAGAAGCAGAGGGGGAACGCTCCTGTCCTCTTCCACTATGTGCCAGGAAATCCCCAAGGGGGAGGGGTCTGGAACTGCTCAGGAGATTTGGTCTGCTGGTGTGGGGGGTCTATTGGGGGGCTGATATTAGGATAAAGATTATGGCACCAGGGGGAGATCAGATGAGTTACTACATGTGCTGGGGAAACTGGGGGGGGGGGGGGGGGCATGATGTGATGGGGAGAATCGGAAGAGGGAACCCCTGCCATAGTGGCTTTATCTTTTTTTTTTTTTACATGTCAGAAGTGGCTGTGCTACTGGACTTCTGGTAACATGACTACTCTTCACCTCATCTCAAGAGCAACATTAAGTGTAGCCAAAATATTGGAAGTCATGACAGATGGTGCACAGCACCAACTCCAGTATACTAGCTGTCACAGCTGGCTATACCTCCACTCCATCTCTGTGATGCCCAGTTCCTGCCCTTATCTGTTTTAAACAACTAGCGTGAGTTTTTTTTGTTTTGTTTTTTACCTCACTGGCTCATTCAACATGTATCAGATGTTAGCAGGGATCTGTGCTACCATGTGGTAAAACCCGAACAAGCTGCTTAACACAGCTCAGTGAAAAAGGGCCCTAAGTTCTGTAAGAAGGGGCTGACATTTTAAATTGAATGTTCTGATTGAGAAGTGCAAATACTGGTTTACAAATATGCAGAACTTGAAGCACTGTAATAAAAAATGAATATGGTTGTATGCTGAATGAGACCCAAATCCACACATTCAAAAATAAAAATTACAAACTGCAGCACAGCTGAATAGCAAATCCAAATAAAAATATAATTAGCCATCATAGAGCACTTTTCTTTTCTTTTTTATTTTTATTAAATTTGAAAAATTATTAACATTCAACAATGAAGCTTTCTTACACACAGCAATCACATCAACTCCATGTGATCCGTCACCATTGCCGAGCGGGAACCGCTACCACGGCTTCATAAAAGAGGCCCTTAACCAAGCAGGAGAGGCTCCTGCCTGGTTAAATCACTTGTGCAAGGTTATTTGCTGATTTCAGCGGCACTTAACCAGATAGTGCCACTGATGAGTATCAGCACTAACCACCAAAGTCATACCAACAATTTTTTGGGTGGTCCGGGGTTGGAGTCGGCACTTAAGCTGTTAAGTGCCAATATTCAGCACTTAACTGCAAAAACTAACCGAGCAAATAGGACCGCATAAAACACAGTTCTATCTTTGTCTAGTTCAACTTACACGGATATCACACTTAACCAGAAAAGTGATAGCCGCCCCCACACATTCCCAGATATTCAATGCTGGTGCCTGGATATGACCTGGCATTGAGTATCTGGGCAAAATGCCAGCAGCGGTCAAAAAAAAACACTGACCGCCACAGGCTGACTGTTTACCCCTCTATTTTCAATTCTATGTGCATTACTTTTCATTAAAATTCTACCTGCATAAATACAAATGCAAAAAGCCATGGGCATGTTGTACCTACTGCGATTGTGAAGGAGTGGCCTAATGGTTAGTGCAGTGGGTTGTGTACCTGGGGAACCGGGTTCAATTCCCACTGCTGCCTAATGGTCAGGGGTGGGTTGAGATCCTGGGAGGCCAGGTTCAATTCTCTTTGCAGTTCTGTGTGACCCTGGGCAAGTCACTTAGCCCTCCATTGCCCCAAGTACAATGTATACATAGATTATGAGTCCCAATAGGGACAGTACTAGTACCTGTATAGAAAATTGTACTTGTTAACCACTGTCCCCGGGATTCTATATATCGAGCCTTAATTTCCACGTGGAAATCAAAGTGTATTCTATAACAGTGAACATAATGTAATTGGTTAACTATCTAATCAGCGCTGTCATTGGATGTTAACAAGCAATTACCAGCACTAATTGGCATTAAGATTTATACGCACAACTTGCTAAGTGTATTTTGTAATGTGGTGTGCTTAAATTCTAAGTGACACAGTTGAAAAGGGGGTGTGGCCATGGGCAGGGCAGGGCAGGGCATTTCTTAAATCTAAGTGCTTTGTTATAGAATACACCTGCTCTGTGCCTAATTTAGACGTTGGGATTTACGCCAAGTAAAACAAGGCATAAATGGCCACGAATAAATTTGATCACATGGTAAGATGCTCAGTGTATTCTATATACCGTGTGAAAATTTAAGCCTATCTATAAAATATTGGCATGCTTTAGAGAATATGACTAGGCATATTTCTTTTACCAGACTGCTAACCCACAACAATCCCTCTATTTGCCCCTATGTTGGTTAACTAAACCTTTAACTGATTTTAATATTTAACTATGTTACTCTTTGACATAGTAAGTGTTGAGTGATTGAGATAGTAATGTGGAGCAGCATTTTAATAAGGATGTACCACTTTAGGGTGGAATGGGGGAGACACCAACCATTGGGGGATGAAGGAGGTGACCTCACCTAATCCTTCTGGTGCAGCGCTGTTCACTAGGAGAAACCTGGACAACTCAGAGAGCAGGTCTAAATCCTAGCGCCCATCTTTTTGAACACAGACATTCATTCTCCTTCTGAAATGAGGTATAAATGTCTATTTTTTTGAGTATGACTTAGTCTCACCCAAAATATACCCAGACCACACCCCATTATCAATTGAACATTCTTCAGTTTTAGATGTTTAAATCCCAGCTCTGTAAAATCATTATTTAGGGGGAAAATTATTAACCTAGGCTACCAGTAAGATGTTTTATTTTACTATTAACCCCAGTTATTAGTGACTAGGCTTCATTGCATAAAACAGGACCTGTGATAAAATAGTACATCTTAAGGATAGTCCATGTTGATAACTACACCTTGTAGATGTTTATGCATTATAAACATTTTAAAGCTGGTTTATGGATGTCTAAAACATAAGTAGCGCTTCACAAAAAAGCACCATAGGAGCTCTTGTATTCATTCATTGTGTGTCCATTGCTCCATTTTTTATGAAAAAAAAACTTAATAAAGATATAAAATTTTAAAGAAGAACCATAGTTATAGAATTAGAACGGTAAGGTAAGACAATAAAAATAAAAGTTATAATATACTGTAGCACATATATGGTCTAAAAAATCTAAGTCAGTATATTAACTTTACCTTTTTCTTGAACAGGTGGAGAATCTAATTCTTCTAGTTTATCTGAACAGGAAGATAAAGTAATTTTTTTCATGAAACATCATTTTGAATCATGAAATCAATACAGTCGCCTAATTCATCAACGGCATCAAATATTGTACAATTCAGCAAAAGGTTGCACTCTTCTATGATGTTTCATTTCAAAACAGAACTGTGCAAACAATCCTACTAAATCAACAGTGAAATTAACATGCTACATTATACCACCATAATAGGAACGTTTTACATTATACAACCATAACGATATGCCTCCTTACAAGAGTACAATTTCAAATAAGGGTAGCTATTTAGCCTGATCAGTGACCTCTACTAGTGCCATTATTTTCATCCTTTGAGTCAACAAGCACAAATGAAACTTACAGTGAATAAATGAATATTAAGTGTCAGGAGCTGCCAAAGTTATAGCTACTACACTTGGAATTCAGCTGAGTCAAGAAGAAGTAAGCTCTCGTCTCTTCCTAGCTCAGCTTAGAGAGACTAGTGGGGGCGCAGGGAGCACTAGGGATATCAGGAGAAGAGTGAAGTGAGGCTTGTCTGCTCCCTCAGTTATTTTCAAAGTGCCAGAGGCAGATGGAATGTTAGAAGGCTGATAGATTCCTCCCCTCCCTTCTCCACCCAAGCACATAATTTATTTTTAACATGGGAGGGATGAGGGGGATGAAGATGCTGGTGATCCCCTTCCCCATTTTTTAAGTGCTGGAGCAAAAGGAGGATGGGGCAAATCCAGAGTGTGGCAGTATTTAGCAGTCCTATTCAGATAAGGCTGAAAGGCCAAATTTTAGGCACCTCAGTTTTAGATTCCCAAAAATATAGGCTGAGGACCTAATGGAGGAAATTTTATAATCATTCCTGCATGTATGTGGCAACATACTTGCATAAATGACCTCTTATAAAATATCAATGGGCGACAAAGTACACACCATGACATGATGGTGGATGTTTTGCAGTGGGAATGTACAGGAACAGAGTTTGGGCATAGTACAGATGGAGTCAGCACATAAACACATACCTGTAAAAAGCTGGCACCTTCATTTATACCTGCTCTCAAGCATGCTTCACGCATGCTCAATTTCATTAAAATGAGTGTGTATGCGACGTGAGGGGAAGAGCAGTGCAGGCAATGTGACGGAGACCAGCGCTGGACAAATGCTTCAGCTGGTGGTGCTTAGGGACCCTCACCAGCCAAGTATGTGAGGCAGCGGTGATGCTGGGGGGGGGGGGGGGGGGGAAGCAGGCCAAAATGTGCCCCCTCCCACTTTGGGCTCTGGACCCCTCCCCACATTGAGGTATGGCTACACCACTGTCTTAAACAGGTCAAATTGATAGTATCTATTTTCATAAAGCATTTTATAAAGACTTATAGGTGACTGCTTGTCTTTAGTAAAGGCATGTGTCTGTAGGTGCCTATCCATAGAATCTGTTAACTTATAACATTATTCTCAAGGCTCATAAAATCAGGCACTGTGCCCTCTTTCAACAACAACCCCTTAATATATGAAAGAATTATGCTTGATGCTGCTTCGTTACAAAACTGCAAAGAGATGGAATATAAGCAGTATAACAGTTGATGCACGTAGTAAGAGTGGATCCTTACCCACTCTATAAATTGTGTATAGATCCTTGTTTGATATTTGCTTCAGTAAATGCACTGCTTCTTCTTCATCGAAGTTAGTTTCTTTCGTGAAAAAGGACTTCTCCTCTTCCGCAAGAAATTCAAGACAGCTTGACCTACAAAAAGGTGGTACTAGTGTTATACATATCTTCCATGTTCATCAGGCAAGCTACTGGCTTATTTTAACAGAAAAAAGAAGGCTAGGACAAAGTATGTTTTGGTACTTTTTTGAAAATGGGATTTCAAAGAATATAAACAATTTTGATGCAGTTTGTTCCCCACTCTTATAAACTACAGATCTCATTTATGGTAATCGTTTATTCAAACTTTCTAGACTGCTCAAGCTGCCATGGCAGAACTAAGCGGTGTACAGACTAATAAAATAAGCAGTAGGACAGGAACGCCATTAATAATACGAAAGATAAACATTCTTACAAAGAAATGAGAGGAAACACACAGGAGGAAATCAGAGAGAGATAGCAAAGAAAGAAATAATAGAGGACCTCCAGTTGGTAAAAAAACACTTAATCAGACACTTCAAATGCCTGTCTGAACAACCATGCATTTAGCTCATGTTTGAAAATCTTAAGGGAGGATTTGGTGCGGAGGGGACAGGGAAACTTGTTCCAAGTGTAGAGAGACAAATGTAAAAAGGAACAGTGCCTAGTAGATTCGTAGTGGGCGAGCTTAGGGCCAGGCAGAACAAGCCTGTGGTCCGCAACAGATGCCATCAACTCTCCCTTAAAGATCCTATCTATTTGTCCCAACTCTCTTGAATTCAGATACTGTTTTCATCTCCACCACTTCCATCAGGAGGCAGTTCCATGAATTCACCACCCTTTCCATGAAGAACTACTTCCTCGGGTTACTTCTGAGTCTACCCCCTTTCACCTTCATCCTATGCCCCTTCGTTCCACAGCTTCCTTTCAATTGAAAGAGGCTCATCTCCTATGCATTTATGCCACACAGGTATTTAAATATCTCTATCATTAAAATATTGGCACTATATTTGCAGTTACTTACTCAGTTCCAGAGGTGTCAGCCTTCACATGGCAGGTCTTCACAAAGCCAGTGTGGCCAGTAAGCATGTGTCTTCCAACAAACCACTGCATGCATTCTATAAATGAGCCAATGATCTTAATTCTATCTCCACACCGGAAGCTAATCTCTTCAGGCACATCACTTCTGTAATCAACCACGGCAACTGAAAATCCCACAGCTGCAAGAAAACATTCGGAGATAGTGATTATTGATAGTCTCATAACTGGTGAGAACAGGATTTCTGTGGTGTAATGCAATCATGGTTTCATACTTAGTTGTGAATAGTAGACATTTATGTTCAAAGCATTTACGTAAAACAGTGAAAGCACCTTAACAGTACTTCTGTGCCAATGCTGTCAACCATATCCATAATAAAAAGACTGCACAACCACAAATACATAAAGACAACAGTGAGGTGAAGACAAACAATGAATAACATGAGGTACATGATCTAGATTAACTCTTACCCAACTATCTGGCTTTTTTCCAAAGCAATTTTAAAAACTAATTTACATATCTGAAGACCCTGAAGGCAAACAACGAGACAGGGGATCTTGCAGCCCTAGGTGTATATTGCATGAGCAGGGCTACAAACTCATTTTCAATGCAAATCTCCAGCTGCAGACTCCCTGTGAAACAGTGACACCCCCCTACACAACGTACGCACAGCACAGGTAGGTTTGTACCTGTGCACTTTGCACCAAGACAGAAGCATGCATCTGAAAATATTTACAGAGATTTGAAAATAAAATCTGTGTAAAAATATTTACTTCCCCGACTAACTTTCCCTTTTATCTACATGGAAAAGCATGCACACTGTGAAACAAACATACTTTAACTTAAGTACAGTTAGGCAACTATAAAAATACATTTTTTTGTCTCTGAATACTGCTCCCCTAGTTAGTAAGAATATTTGTAGTTGAAGTTATTTTAATAGTTTTAGGAAAAAACGACCAGCAACTTGGGAAGATATGCTTGCTATCCCGACTCCAGAAGAATTACGACTGTTAGTTATACTTTAATCACATTTCATTGTGTCAAAGTGAACACATCCAAAAGGAAAATGCAATATCTACTCAGTGAGATCAGATAACTATATAAACAGCATACCACGGTACTGAGGAAATCTGACATCCACTATGACTTTTCTGTGGCATCAGTGCAGGTCATTTTCTAGCATTATTTCTACTCTAAAATTCAGCTCAGGAACTACTGCAATATCTTGAAAAGAAGCTTCTTACCAATTTGATTGCTGACCGTGCATTGCACCTTACTAAAAACATCACCAGCTTCCAAAATGGAATGTGCTTTCAGGAACCACCTGCACAAGTACAACGAGAACACACAACCCATTACAACTATGACAGAAACAGTTCTAGAAAATGTTCAACTCCATGGCCAGCACCAGAATAGAACAAGCCCGAATCTCAACATTTAGGGCCTTATTCTATAAAGGTTATGCTCCTAAATTTATGCTCCTCCATTTATGCTCCTAAATTAAGAGTGTAATTTGTTTTGGAGCATAGATTAGGCTCGTAATTTAGGAACATAGCCTTTATAGAATAAGGCTATTAGGGGCAACTGTAAAACAGGGTGCCTACAAATGGGCACCTGGAGGGTACCTTATAGATGCCTGTTATTAAAGGAATGTAGGTACCTATGTTTCAGTATATTCATGTATGCTGACGATGTCACCATTTACTTACCTTTTCAAAATCAAATCCAGGATATCCTGAATATTATTCAGGAAACCCTGGATCTGATGGAGGATTGGGCTTCCACTTTTCACCTCAAACTAAATAGAGAAAAAACTAAGGGTCCTGTTTACTAAGGCGTGTTAGCATTTTAATGCACCTATAATTAGCACGTGCGCGCAAACCATGTAGGCGCCTATAGGGATATTGTAGGAACGTACACAGTTAATGCACGTACATGGTTAACGCATGTTAAAAATGTTAACTTGCCTATAACGTAGCTTAGTAAACAGGGCCCTAAATTCTTAATTATATCTAACCCTTATAGCACATATGAGTACAATATCACTATCAATCAAACAACTTACCCACTCGAGTCAAAACTAAAAATATAAGGGGTCACTAATTCTTGACTTAGTAACATACATAGTAGATGGCGGCAGAAAAAGACCTGCACGGTCCATCCAGTCTGCCCAACAAGATGAACTCATATGTGCTACTTTTTGTGTATACCTTACCTTGATTTGAGAATCAAGTCAATTCTGTAATCGCAAAAGCTTTCAAGACCCTCTGGAGATTAAAAAGAATCAGACCTTTCTTTCCAATAACTACTTTCCGATTACTTGTACAATATCTTGTTCTCTCACAGCTTGACTATTGCAGTGTGGTGTATTTAGGTACCAAGGAAGGTCTAATAAAGAAATTGCAAACAATTCTAAATACAGCTGCTAGACTGATATACAGAGTTTCTAAATTTGAGAGGGCGTTTCCACTCCTTGCTAAACTACATTGGCTTCCTATAAAAGCGAGGATCATCTTCAAAACTTGTACATTTATTTACAAAATCATATGTGGATTGGCTCCAGATTACATGATGGACATGGTAGACCTACCTACTTGTAATGCCAAACTGGGTGCAAGGGATTATTCCTCATGCTTCACTTCCCCAGTTACAAAACTATCAAGTACAAGTCTGCATTAACTCAGGATTTTTCTCATTTGGGTACTAAATGGTAGAACTCTATTCTTAGGGAAGTAAGACTCATCAGTAACTACTTGGCCTTCCATAAAGTCCTGAAAGCCTTCTTTTTCAATAAGTTTTTACATTAAGATGTTAATGCTACTGATAGACGGGTAATGCTAATTTTCTTCTTTGTATATTAATCTTGTGCTCATGTAATCACTTTTTTAAAAATCGGCGTTACATTGACCACCCTCCAATCTTCCAGTACCATGCTTGATTTTAAAGATAAAGAGATTTCATTTACATAGACATCATATGAAAAATGCCAGTGACAACCAGGATGCTACCTCTGTGGGACAGCACTTTACAAAACCAGAAGACTGTACCAATGATTTTATGGTGAGAATACTGAAAGGAAACTTTAAAACAATACAGGAACGCAAGACCTTTGAAGTCAAAATGAGTAAATATTTTGACACACACCAGACAGGACTTAAAGATCTGAGTTTTCTAGCCCATTATAAACCATGACATTCCACTGCTTTGTCACCCTCTGATCACCATGCATATATCCCTATCCCTCACCTACCCACCCCTCCTTCATCCTTTCAGACTGCCACTTTGATGTTTTACTTATATATGCTGTTACTTATCAAAATTTGCTTATTTCTAATCTGATGAAGAAGGGCTACCTTCGAAAGCTAATCAAAAAAATGTATTGTTAGTCCAATAAAATAGGTATCATCTTATTTTCTTTTCTATGTTTTATTTTATTTCTATTGATTACCTTTAAAAGTGGACTAACACAGCTACCACATCTCTCTACTCAAAGATAAATTACATGTTACTAACAATAATTCTGCAAGTTCATCTCTCGCTCTCTCTCTCAACCACTTTGGTTGTTCCACAGAAAGGCTGTATATCAAATCCATGACCCTTTACTCTCTTTCTCACTCCCTTCCTGGGTCCAGCATCTCTCCTATTCTTCTCCCTCAACCATCCATCCATTTAATCTCTCTTTTTTCCCCCTTCATTTACCCTCCTCATCCTAGTATTCCCCCCACCTCTTGAGTCCAGCATATCTCCCCTTCTCTTTCCCATCCCCCTCTTCCTACCCACAGTGTGACATATCTCTTCCTACCCACCCACACAATGTGGCACCTCTTTCACCCTTCTCCCCCTCCCCCATCTGTGAGTATAGCATCTTTCACTCCCCTCCACCCCTACTCTCTCCCCTTCCACCACAGTGTTGCAGTCCTCCAATCTTCAGGTGGAGCGCCAGCAGCATCAGCAGCATAAACGTTTGCTGCCTTCATCTGGCCCCAGAAGCTTTCCCTCTGCTTAATCTTCCTGTTTCCGCACACACGGGATGCTGCAGAGGGAAAGCTTCCAGAACCAGCCAAATGCAGCGTGCTTTCAAGTGGCTGACACTGCCAGCACCCCACCTGAAGACTGAAGGACTGCAGCACTGCGACAGGAAAGGAGAGGGAGACAGAGCACCAAGTTCTGAAACTGGGGTGGCAGGAGTGGCCTAGTGGTTAGGGTGGTGGACTTTGGTCCTGGGGAACTGAGGAACTGAGTTCAATTCCCACTTCAGGCACAGGCAGCTCCTTGTGACTCTGGGCAAGTCACTTAACCCTCCATTGCCCCATGTAAGCCACATTGAGCCTGCCATGAGTGGGAAAGCGCGGGGTACAAATGTAATTTTTTTTTAAAAGCCATTATTCTGGGGCCACCCTATAGCAACACCTATGCAAATAGGAGAAATGACATTATTGTTTAGTATTAGGATATATCCTAGTACTCTGGGCCCTATTTGCTGCTTTGTACAGGTGGAGAGGAGGAAATAAGGTAAAATTATGTATAATCATACCTGATAATTTTCTTTCCATTAATCATAGCTGATCAATCCATAGACTGGTGGGTTGTGTCCATCTACCAGCAGGTGGAGATAGAGAGCAAACTTTTGCCTCCCTATATGTGGTCATGTGCTGCCGGAAACTCCTCAGTATGTCGATATCAAAGCTCCATCCGCAGGACTCAGCACTTAGAGAATTACACCCACGAAGGGACACTCTGCCCAGCTCACCACCGCCGAAACGGGGGAGGGGAATTAACCCAGCTCATCCCCACACAAGTGGGGGAGGGGAATCCGTCCAGCTCATCCCCGCGGAGCGGGGGAGGGACACCACACCCGCCGATGCGGGGGGATCTGGCTTATCCTGCAACCGCAACCGCGGGAGGAGCTGACTGACCCTAACACCGCCGAAGCGGGAGGGGTACAAAGCTGCCCTACAGCCGCACGAAGCGGGAGGGAGTGCCGGCAGAATTTATGTCTCAATCCAGCCCCGTAAAACGGAGGGGAGAGGAATGCAGCAGCTCACTGTAACACAAACTCGTCTCAACTCTTGAAGAATCCAAGTGAAAGAACTTGAACACGAAGTCTTTCTGAAATAACTGAAGACTAAACTTGAACCTGAAATGCAACCAGAATAAAAACAGAACAGATATCTGGGAGGGGCTATGGATTGATCAGCTATGATTAATGGAAAGAAAATTATCAGGTATGATTATACATAATTTTACCTTCCATATCATCAAGCTGATCAATCCATAGACTGGTGGGATGTACCGAAGCAGTACTCACCCAGGGCGGGACATTGAAATCCCTGACCTCAACACTGAAGCTCCAAACCGGGCCTCCGCCCGTGCAGCCACAGTCAAACGGTAATGCTTGGAGAATGTATGAGCCGAAGCCCAAGTTGCCGCCTTGCATATCTCTTCCAAGGAGACGGATCCGGCCTCTGCCATCGAGGCCGCCTGAGCTCTCGTGGAGTGAGCCTTCAGCTGGATAGGCGGCACCTTCCCCGCGGCCACATAAGCCGCTGCAATGGCTTCCTTGACCCATCTTGCCACTGTAGGCTTAGCAGCCTGCAGACCCTTACGAGGACCTGCAAACAGGACAAACAGATGATCCGATTTCCGGAAATCATTGGTCACTTCCAAGTATCTGAAGATGACTCGTCTCACATCCAGATATTTAAGAGCAGAGTACTCCTCTGGGTAGTCCTCCCTACGAAAGGAAGGGAGACAGAGCTGCTGATTCACATGGAAGCGAGAACCAATCTTGGGCAGGAAGGAAGGCACTGTGCGAATAGTCACTCCTGCCTCAGTGAACTGCAGAAAAGGCTCTCGACATGAGAGCGCCTGGAGCTCGGAAACTCTTCTGGCTGAAGTGATAGCCACCAAAAAGACTGCTTTCAACGTCAGGTCTTTCAGAGATGCCCTCGACAAGGGTTCAAAAGGCGGCTTCTGAGATTCCACGCAGGCACCACTGAGTGCAGAGGAGGGCGCAGGTGATTAACTCCCTTGAGAAAGCGCACCACATCTGGCTGCGAAGCCAGGGAAGCACCCTTCAGGCGGCCCCTGAAGCAAGCCAGAGCCGCTACCTGGACTTTAAGGGAACTGAGCGACAGGCCTTTCTCCAGACCTTCTTGCAGGAACGCCAACACTGAAGAAATTGGAGCAGTGAAGGGAGAAAGTGAGCCTGCTTCACACCATGCTGCAAAGATACGCCAAACCCTGGCGTAAGCAGTAGAAGTAGAGCGCTTCCTCGCTCTCAGCATAGTGGCGATGACCTTGTCTGAGAAGCCCTTCTTCCTCAGACGCTGCCGCTCAATAGCCAGGCCGTAAGACCAAAGGGAGAGGGATCCTCCATCACCACGGGACCCTGATGTAACAGGCCCTGCTCCACTGACAGCCGCAGAGGATCGTCGACTGAGAGCCTGATCAAGTCCGCATACCAGGGACGTCTGGGCCAATCCGGACCCACCAGGATTACCCTGCCGGGATGCCTTGCCACCCGGTCTAGCACCCTGCCCAACATGGGCCAGGGCGGGAACACATAGAGGAGCTCTTGTGTTGGCCACTGTTGGAGAAGAGCATCTACTCCCAGGGATCGAGGGTCCCGTCCTCTGCTGAAAAAGCGCGGCACTTGGCAATTGGCCGATGACGCCATCAGATCTAGGCTCGGCTGGCCCCAGCGCTTCGTGATGTCCAAGAACGCCTGAGCAGATAGTTGCCACTCTCCGGGCTCCAAGGTATGGCGACTGAGAAAGTCCGCCTTGACATTCATGACTCCGGCAATGTGGGCCGCTGAAAGCTGCTCCAGGTTCGCTTCCGCCCACTGGCAAAGACTCATAGCCTCCTTGGCTAGAGGGGCGCTCTTGGTACCTCCCTGGCGGTTGATATAGGCCACAGCCGTGGCATTGTCCGACAGGACCCGTACAGGCTACAACACCAGTACCGGGATGAACTCCAATAACACCAACCGAATGGCTCTGAGTTCCAGGAGGTTGATAGACCACTTGCCTCTGCAGGAGACTAGAGCCCCTGCGCTGTCCTTCCCAAGCAGTGGGCTCCCCAGCCCATCAAAGAGGCGTCTGTCGTGACGACAATCCACTCCGGGGTCACCAGAGGCAATCCTGCAGACAACTTGTCTGTCTGCGTCCACCAGCTCAGCGCCTTGCGCACTGCTGGGTCCACGGGAAGGCGCACAGCATAATCCTCCGACATCGGAGTCCAGCGCAGCAGCAGAGATAGCTGTAGTGGTCTCATATGAGCCCTGGCCCAGGGCACTACTTCCATCGTGGCCGTCATAGAGCCCAACAGCTGCACGTAGTCCCAAGCCCGAATAGGAGAGGCTACTAGGAACTAGTCCACCTGAGCCTGAAGCTTGACAATCCGATTGTCTGGCAGGAACACTCTGCCCACTTGGGTGTCGAATCGAACTCCCAGATACTCCAGGGACTGAGTCGGGCGCAGCTGGCTCTTCTTCCAGTTGATGATCCATCCCAGGGAGCTCACAAGAGCAACTACCCGGTCCATAGCTTTGCCGCACTCTGCATAAGAGGGGGCTCGGATCAACCAGTCGTCCAGATAAGGATGGACTTGTACTCCTTCCTTTAGCAGGAAGGCCGCTATGACCCCCATTACTTTGGAAAAGGTCCGCGGAGCAGTAGCCAACCCGAAAGGGAGGGCTCTGAACTGGAAGTGTCGTCTCAGGACTGTAAAACGCAGAAAGCGTTGGAGAGGAGGCCAGATGGGAATATGCAGGTACGCTTCCTTGATGTCCAAGGAAGCCAAGAACTCTCCTGCCTTCACTGCCGCTATAACAGAGCGGAGAGTCTCCATGCGAAAGTGCCTCACTTCCAGGCCCGATTGACCCCTTTGAGGTCGAGGATAGGCCGGACAGAACCTCCTTTCTTTGGAACCACAAAGGAAATGGAGTAACGTCCCTTGCCAATCTGATTTTTTGGCACCGGAACGACCGCACCCCGGCGGATCAGGTTGTCCAAGGTCTGCTGCACTACCACAGCTTGACCGGAGACTTGCAGGGAGAGAGTACAAACCCGTCTCTTAAGGGTTGGCAGAACTCTAGCTTGTAGCCGTCTCTGATGACTTCCAGCACCCACGCGTCTGAAGTTATAGTGGTCCACTCGCCCAGAAACGAGGACAGCCGTCCTCCAATCTGCACTGGGGCGTGGACCAAGGCCCCGTCATTGGGTACGAGACCCTGGGGGAGGACCGGAGGGAGCACCTCCGGGACGGCGGTCTCTGCGAAAGGAATGCTGCTTGGGGGAGAAATTCCTCTTGAAGGAAGAGGGGGCAGAGGAACCCGACTTGCCCGGGCGGTACCGATGGGCTTCCTGCAACCGTCCTCTGGAGGTATCGGGACGAGTACTAACCCGAGCCCTGACCTCTGGTAATTTCTTGCCCTTAGACGTGCCGAGATCGGTCACGATTTTGTCCAGCTCGACCCCAAAGAGCAGCTTGCCTTTAAAAGGCAATCTAGCCAGGCGGGATTTAGAGGCGTGGTCAGCAGACCAATGTTTCAGCCAAAGCCACCGCCGCGCAGAGACTGTCTGAGCCATGCCTTTAGCTGAGGCTCTCCAGACATCATACAGCAAGTCTGCCAAATAGGCTAAGCCCGATTCCAGGGCCGGCCAATCAGCCCTCAAGGAATGATCCGAGGGGGAAGCCCGCTGCACCATAGTCCGGCACGCCCTGGCCACATAGGAGCCGCAAACTGAGGCCTGCAAACTTAAAGCAGCTGCCTCAAAGGACGACCTTAAGGCCGCCTCCAATCTTCTGTCTTGGGCGTCCTTTAGGGCCGTGCCACCTTCCACCGGCAACGCCGTTTTCTTAGTCACCGCAGTGATTAAAGAATCCACGGTAGGCCACAGATAGGCCTCACGTTCACTCACAGCCAAAGGATAGAGGCGGGACATAGCCCTAGCCACTTTAAGGCTCGTTTCCGGGACATCCCATTGAGCCGCAATTAAGGTGTGCATGGCATCATGCACGTGGAAGGTTCTAGGCGGGCGCTTCGTCCCCAGCATAATGGCAGAGGCAACAGGGGCTGAGGGAGAGACGTCCTCCGGAGAGGAAATCTTCAAAGTGTCCATGGCCTGTAACAACAGGTTGGGCAAATCCTCTGGGCTAAAAAGCCGCGCTGCAGAGGGGTCATCCGCTCCAGCCGAGCGGGGATCTATCTCCTCCAAGGAATCCGCAAAGGATCGTTGGGAGACCTCAGACACGCTGCCCTCAACTACATCGGAGGAGACAAAAGTCCTCCAAGGCCTGGAAATCAACCCGAGGGCGTTTACCTCTGGGAACCTCAACCTCTTTATCAGAAGAGGGAGCAGGGGCAGCGTTTTGCATGAGGAAAGCCTGATGCAGCAGCAAAACAAACTCGGGAGAGAAACCCCCCAGACTGTGCACTTCCGCAGCCTGGGCAACAGCCCTAGACGCACTCTCAACCGGCGCTCGCAATAGCGGGGGAGAGACATGCTGCGCATCCAAAATGGCGTCCGGCGCGAAACTCCGTGAAGGAGCCGCGCGGGAAGAACAGCGCTTAACTTTAGCCGCTTTTGTGCCGTCGCCCAAATTAAGGGCGTTCATGGCATTAATGTCTCCAACCTCAAGGGCGGCCCCGAAGAAGCCGTCCGAGCCGCGTGGCCGGCCAAGATGGCAGAGGCGAGGAGCGGGGGATGGGCGTTTATGGCGGGAAAAAACCGCCACGCCGGAGGAACGACCGGGACATCCATCGGTCACTAAACTATCACCCATCAAGGGCGAATCAGGTTGTAAAACCCCCGCATCCCCTCTAGAAGCGCTCCAGCGATCCGGGGAGCGACCCTTTGCGCCCTCGCCCTCCGACGCCATTGCCACGAGGAGAAGAATCGGGGAACCCCCTGCCCGCTATAAAAAGGTAAAATTACCTGCTTGCCGCTCCGAGCTGTAACGAACTGGTGTCCCAGTGAGTAGCTGCAATGAACGTTTAAAGAAACGTCGAATTAAACGCCTTTAAAGACGTTTAAAAATATATATATTTTTTTTTTAAACGGAGCCAGCGGGAGGGGGGAGAAAAGGAGGGACCTGGCACCACCAGGTTTGCACTTGCTCAAAAGAGCCCTCAACCCCAGGCCTCAACAAAACCTAAGGATTAGGCTTGGAGGCCTAGCCAGAGCTGCTGCTGTGTGTGACCACCACCTGCTGAGATAGAGAACATACTGAGGAGTTTCCGGCAGCACATGACCACATATAGGGAGGCAAAAGTTTGCTCTCTATCTCCACCTGCTGGTAGATGGACACAACCCACCAGTCTATGGATTGATCAGCTTGATGATATGGAAACAGTCTTTAACATTGTTGGAAGGGCTTGGGTAGGGGAACGGTGTTTATAATTGTACAGTTTTTGTTAACTTATAAAATGTATATAAAAATGTAAAATAATTCATATTAACAAATATTAAATCAGTTTTGCTTGCATCAACTTTTTAAGCTGTGCTAATTGAACGCATGTTAACAAACGCATGTCCTGTTCAAAATATTAGAATTTAAACTAAACCTTGCATTTCCAGTCATTTGTTACTTTGTATTTGGTTTATTTTTGCAATAAAGATTTAAAATCTGGAAAAAAAAAAGAATTTAAAACTATACTTTAAAATATACCTACTGATGAAAGGGGCTCACAGGTTCCAAAGCAGACCTGGGCAGGGTGTTCTTGTCACTAAGCAGTGCCTTTATGTTCTGTGCATACCCTCCAGGGATATCTTCAGGGGAACTCTCCCTCTGCTGGTAAACCCTCACCTCACCGTCTACAACAGCTGCCTCTTGGATATGGTTGTCAGGACACAGTACAAAGAATGTTCCTTAAAAAAAGAAAAGGTTTTAATTGTTGGACAAATTACAATAGGACTCATTTCTAGGTAGAAGATTGTTTGATGATTTCCAATCTTCAAGCGCAATTACTATTTTAAGTTTCTCTTTTAAGCCTTTGTGATAGTCTCCACTTCCTATTCAACAGCGGTCCTTCGTTTTGGGGCTCTGTGGGTAGGGATGTGCTAGGTCTAAACCTGAACCTGACAGATTCAATCCGGACTCCAGTTAGAAAACAATGCTGAACTGCAAAAGAGCTAAACCATGACAAATTTGTGTCACTCAGCCTGCCTGTAGTGGTCTGCAGTGAATTGTGGGAATTTCTGCACACAGATATGTAGTTATCACCTGTGGATCTTGATAACAACTGCCCCATTTGAACAAAAAGGTTCTTGAGATGGTTTGAGGAATCTATGGGTGTTTCATCCTCTTCCAAGGATTTCTACATACCCTATCTCTGATTAGAAATTTTAGTTAATTTTGATCTATTTCCCTCTCCTCCTCTTTCTCTAGCAGTTTCTGAATTTTGACAAGTTGAGAAGTGCCACTTCAATATGACAAAATGTCATGTTTTCCTTTCTGCCATTTGCAAACTCATGCATCTCTCTGGGAACTGGGTGTGAAAAAATATGGTAAAGTGTGTCTCATTGTGGTGGCAGGGGCTGTATGATGTGTGTGAGTGTGTGTGTCTCTCTGGGTATGTCTGACTGTCTGTCTGTGTGTGCGTACCTACATACCTTTGCACCTAAGCAGAAAGAGGGACAGAAAAAGAGACACAGAGCAAAAATATGGGTGAAGCCTCCCCAAAAAGCATTACTGCTTGGGTGAAACACAAAAATTAAAATTAAATGTTGCAATACTTTAAAGCAGTAGTTTCTTTCAGCTATGAACTCCAACACAATGGTAATCAGCAATTGTTTCATCTGATAATGTCACAATAGATGATCCAATTCATAATGGGGTTGATATTCAAAGAGAGGCATTTTCGATTTGACATTTTGCTAAAAAAACATCCAAAAGTGGGTAATATAACCACTTTCAAAACAGAAAAGCGTCTTTTTTCTGAAAAAGGATATTTGCTAGATGTTTTTGTTCTCTGTGTGTTTATCTTTTTGATCCACTTCCCCCCCACCTCCCAAAAAAAAAAACGTCCAAGTGAAAAATGCACAAACTCAAGCAATTGGGATGTAGAAGGAGCCAACATTCTTAGTAGACTGGCCACACAAACATCCCAGAAGAGCAATGGGGCACCCTAGGGGGCATTGCAGCAGACTTCAAATAAATGCTCCCAGGTACACATCTCACCATTGCTCCCTTATGTTGTCTGCTGAGCATCCCCCCAACCGCCCCTCCCCCCCAAAAAAAAACATTACCCCCAGCTGTACACCACTATAATAGCCCTTAATGGTGAAGCGGGCACCTATATGTGGGTACAGTGGGTTTCTGGTGAGTTTTGGAGAGCTCACAGTTTCCTCCACAAGTGTAACAGGTAGGGGGGGAGGGTAGGAGCCTGGGTCCACCTGTCTGCAGTGCACTGCACCCACCACTAGACTACTCCAGGAACCTGCATGCTGCTCAAATGGACCTGAGTATAACATCTGAGGCTGTCATAGAGGCTGGTAAGTAATGTTTTTAATCATATGTTTAGGGGTGGGAGGGGGTCAGTGACCACTGGGGTTGTAAGGGGAGATCATCCAGGATTCCCTCCAGTGGTCATCACGTCATTTAGGGCAATTTTAAAACAGGTGTAGACCAAAACGTCCAACTTATAGCCCTGGATGTTTTTGTTTTGTTCCATTATGGCAGAAAAACGTCTTAGAAATGTCCAGATCCTGCCCTTAACACGCCCATGACATGCCCCTTTGCAATTTGAACGCACTTCTGATGGACCTCATAGAAAAACATCTAAAAATTGGATTTAAAAATACCAATTTGGATGCTTTTGTGAGAAAAACGTCCAAATGCAGATTTATGCCACTTTTTGGACATTTTTCTCTGCTGAAAATGAAATGTCCATTTTCCAGCTACGTGGTATCCTGTAAGTGCACACCAAGATGCATTGGTGCGTACAGTGCAGGTGGGCAGTCACATGGACTGAGTTTGCGAAGTAAATGGTGCTGAAAAAACAGTACTGAAAAACTCCACGCAGAGCACTATTCTATAAACAGCGCTCTGGGTTGAACACTGTTTATAGAATAGTGCTTAGAGTTGATTTCCATGTCAAACTTTGGGGGTGAGGATTTGCACCAACCCAAACATGGTGTAAATCCTGGCACGTAAGTTAGGCGTGGATTCCCATTATTCAGTAATACTGCGTGCATCTTTAGTGCACACCCTTGACCCACCCATGCCCCTTCCATGACCACACGTCCTTTTGAGTTGCGTGCTATCAGATTTGCATGCGGATCTTTATAGAATATCACATAACAAGATGCATACACAAGTCCAAAATGTTGCCAATTAACACCAATAATTGTTAGCACTCAATTAATGGTGCTAATTGGCCCGTTAGCCAATTTAGCTGCATGTGCATTCAGGGTAGTGTGCAATTTTGCACGTAAGAATTTGCTCGCTATTTTCTGAATCCAGGCACAAGCATTTACACTAGTTTTATGGCTGGTGTAAACGTCCATGCCTGCCAAGTAGCACAAGTAAAGTGGCTTATGCTAGCATTAGATAAAGAAAAGCAACATTTCTTTACAGAATAGGCTTCCAATAGGCACTTTCTTAGTGCCTAAATAAGTGCCCCTCATAGTGCTGCTGAAATACCTTACACAATGCCCCAGCACTATTCAGACAGAATGGCACTAACTATACAGATAGCTGGAATTCGTTGCCAGAGAATGTGGTAAAAGCAGTTATCTTCACAGGGATTTAAAAAAAAAAAAGATTGGATAATTTCCTAAAAGAAAAGTGCAAAAGCCATTATTAAGATGGACTTGGGGAAAATCCACTGTTTATTTCTAGGATAAGCAGGGATCTCTCCAGGTACTTGTGACCTCGACTGGCTACTGTTGGAAACAGGATACTGGACTTGATAGACCTTTGGTTTGTCCCATTATGGCAACGCTTAAGTTCTTATCCATACACCTAAGCAGTTTAATCTAGGCCAGTAAAAAAAAGATCGTCTTAAATTAAATCACTTAGGTATACAGATAGTGGCTCAATATGATCAGTATCTATACAGCAGCAATGGTTATAGCTCTCTACATGTATTTAGAACTGCTGCTTCTATAAATAGTGGAACTGAATATGCAAAAATATTTAAACACCACTGCTGGCACCTAAAAAAATAAAACACTGGCTGCAGGGTTTATTGACCCTTCTGTTTGAAGAGAGATTAGGTTCTTCATTTGCTGAGAGAGAGAGAGAGCTGTCATAAAGAGAGCCATGCAGCATGAATTTGGTTGTTAAGGAAAATGAAAATAAGATTCTCTTTTCTTTGTGTGAGAGACAGGGATAAAATGTAGAAATGAGCTTATGTGACGCTTAAGTGCTTTGGGCAGGTGCTAGTACGTTCAAATACACTGAATAAATAAGACAGAAGATGGCATTTTATGTGTAGAGATTCTTAGGATTCTGTGCCCTTAAGAAATACAGCTCTAGTGACTCTACCAAGATACAGGACTTTGACTTGTCAATACCCCACCACCACCACCAGTTTCTATAAACAGGAGACGCCTCTCCAGACCAGTACGGAAATGGAGGGAGGAGACCCCTCTTGAAGAAAAAACTGTGGCTGATATAAATACCCAGCTTAGTTTGAATTTCTTTGTCTTCTGCTCCTTCTTCCTTGGCCATTGTACCACACAAGGAGAAGAGGGTTTTTGACTAGCCCAACCACTGCAACTGAAAGACAGAGAAGTATAGAGCAGGGCCACTTGGTGAGAACTGGAATGAGAAACCAGCCTACCACCACACCCTGCAGAGGAGGGATAGAGAAGGAACAGTAAGAGAACTGAAGGAGTTCAGAAGATCCAGACCTAAGAAGCAGGAGAGGACAAGACAGAAAGCTTACAGGAGACTTAAAGAGGCTTACGGAGAAGTATTCCACCTGGGGAATAATGCACCCAGAACTGGGTACTGCAACTAAGACTTTCTTAGGAGCCTCCACAAACTAAGGAGCCTTAAAGAAGCTGCTAAGTGCTCAGTTCCCCCAGGCATTCTTTCATGACTCCTCTGATATTGATTCTGAAAAGATAAATCTCTTTGATATTTTGAAATGTTAAAAACATGGACAGGAATTTATATCCATTAAAAGATTTATTGATAAAAATGATTTCTGACATAAATTGACTTGGTTTTTAAAGTTTTTTGAGTTGATAACTGAACTCGTTTGGAGCACTGGTTAGTGCTGCATACAGTTCTAAGGCTTTTTTCATTCCATTTGGCCTTTTCCTGAGTATTTTCTGGTACACATGATAATGCCAAAAGTTTCCATGTAGGTAGGTCCACTGGTTTCCTGCATAGTCATGTGTGTAAAATGATGAGTGAATATCCCTGCTCCCCAGCAGTATCTGAAGGACAGATTTACCATAAAGTGTTCCCTGGATATTCAATATTATTTTGAGATGTGCTGTTTACAAGTAAATACTTCATGTCCTTTTCTGATAACCAAATCAGTTTGACACCATTTAAAAACAAAATGTAATAGTCACTGTTTTTCCTGTAGATATATTTTATAAAATCAGAAAACAAGTGATCCTCCTTACCCTCTTGCATCAGAAGACCCTTGTACATCATATTTAGAGATTCCTCATTTATGTAGACATCAATCCCAGTTTCTTCCTCTTCTTCCTCCTCTGGTGGGAACAGCCAGAAAGCCTGGTCTAGTAACAAATTCTCCATGCAATGATTAACAAAACCTGTCCGAAAAATTGATTGAAATAACATAGTACAGTAACCAACATAACCATTAGTATTAATACCCACAAGCAACACATGTTAATGCAAGCATTAACTAGCAACCGTTTACTGCATGTAAGCAGTATAGCTAATACACATGCACATTAAAAATATGACAATAATCTCCTTATGCCATAATGCTTGATTTACTGTCCAGCCCTCAGAATGTGAGAAAGTTGCCTACCATGCCTGAATGTTTAGGAAGACCAAGTTGCATTGTGACAATCTGCCCAGCTCCACTCTCTTCATACCCACTGCAGCCAAAACTGGGCTTCCACATCATTCATCCCTAACCACCGTTCCCTCATGCTGAGTATGAGTCCTCCGCCTACAGTCCTGCCAGCGGGAAATGCTGTTTTACTATCACATTTTCAATAGTGAGAGACAGACAAGCTCTGCAAGATACTAGGGAACTGCCTCTCCCTACTGATTGAAAACACAAAATTGAAACACCACCCCTCAGTGTCAGCAATGCAGTTGGAGGACTTCTGTTCAGCTTAGAGAGAACGGTGTCCATAACCATAATATTGACAATGGGTCTTTGGGCTCTCACCCTGCCAGACTTGCAAAACCATTGGATTTCCACCCCTCTTCCCCACATATATATAGAAAAAATAAATATTCTTCCCCATCGGGCTGCACTCTACTTCCACAAACTCTTGTAGCGCTGTCAGTGGCCTGCACACTCAAGCCTATATTGACACTAACCAGTCTCCAGCAGGATTTTCACTGAGAGGAGGGAACTGGTTTCCTTCCTGCTGGTAAGGTGTAAAATAGCACAGACCAACCTTATATCATAATCTAAATGGCATGCATAAACATGTGCAATTCAAAGAAAGGCACAACCCAGCCAGGAGAAGAAACACCAACTTGCTTCTACCAGTGAAGGTTTCGCAGGGGCTGGGAGGATTCAGCAAGTTACTCACAATAATGCCAGGGATTTGTGGAGGAGAGATGAAGGACAAAGGCACAGAAAAGGGATGTGTACTCAGCTCATTAGTATACCTTAAAACAGGAGTTCTCAACCCAGCCCTTGGGACACACTCAGCTAGGGTTTTCAGGACACCCACAATGAATATGCATGAGATAGATCTACACCAGTGATGGGCAACCTTTTGAGCTTGGTGTGTCAAAATTCGCCAAAAAACCGAGCATAACTCGGGTGGTGTGTCACTTCGAGAAAAAAAACATAATTTCGCAATATTTATAGTTTAAATAACAAAAATGTTTAATTGTAATATATAACTGTATTTAATAAACCAAAAACTAATTATTTAACTTACCTGCTTAGTGACTTCTTTGTTCATCTGTCAGTCGGTTTCTTTTGTTGGTCTTGATATTATTTAACTTGTGTGGGGTGCCGTGAACTAAGATAAGTGAGGGGGAGGGGGAATTCTTTAACTAATCTGCCTATTAGTGACTTTTTTGTTGCTGAATTTCATTGGCTAAATCTTCAATTGATATTTCTACTGAGTGGTAACTCAGATATTCTCTTAATAATTGCATCTTTATTCTGCATATCGTGAAATAGAACTGGTGCACATCTTAGGAGAGTTTCTTTAATAAATTCTCCCTCACTGAGTGCTTTTCCATGCTGAGCTATGGAGTGAGCAATGCTCAAACTTGCAGATGTTAAATTTGTAGAACCTTTTACAAATTTAAGGATGGAATTAGATTGGCTCTTATAAAAGTGTAGCTGCCTGGAAATGTATTCCTTCCTTTCATCCTCACTTTTTTTCAAGAGCTGGGAATGATTAGTTTCAAAATGTCTATTTATATTCCGCATTCTGCTTACTACTGTTTCAGTACATAGAACGCAAAATGATCTGCCATTTTTTTCTATAATGCCATACATCTCGGTCCATGTCTCTTGAAAGGGTCGGCTACTGCTACTACCACTTCCTTTACTTAACCTTGTTTTTTTTATTTTTTTTGGTTCTCCATCAGGGGGGCAGTGACAGAAGATAGAATTATAGATAGCCTGTTAGCCCTGCAGGCAATTAGGGGTTAACTAGCCTAACTGACCACCTTATGTAAATTAAGATGGCTGCCGCTATTTCTAATGGCGGGAAACGGCACCCTTAGCACATGCCCTCGCCTCTCCCAGCCTCCCCCTCACCTATCTCGGTAATGATGGTCAATTAGAAATCCACGACACCCCAGAACAGTAGATTAGATGATGGTTGCTGTGGTTATGTGGTTGCTGGTAATGGCGATCACAGAGATGCGTCCCCCACGGCATTCCGCTGCTCTCTGCTCCGCCGGCCGGAAGTGAGGTCAAAGATCCCCTAACGGCCGTGCAGGAGGCGGGGCAGAGGGAGCAGCAGGGAGGGAACGAGCGGAGGACTCGGAGAGAGCCAATAGAAGCGCACATGGCACCCCCCCCCCAGCGGGTAAACATGCACCTGGGGGGGGGGTGATTTCACCGGGGGGGGGGGGAGGTCACGCGATCCGCCCCGGGTGTCAGCAAGGAACGCCGCTGCTTCTCTGTATGAGGCCACATGCGGCCGCGTGTCACCGAAAATGGCTACGCGTGTCATAGGTTCGCCATCAGGGATCTACACAGAACTCAGGCAGAAAATTATTTCACTAATGAAAACCCAAACTAAGGAACTACATAGTCCCACCATCTTTGAAGCTAATTATGCAGTAGTGGCTTTTCTCTCTTTGAGATTATGGAGAACATGCAAGGTTCCTGAGGAAGGATTTCTTACCTGAAATGAAGCTTTGTAGAACCTACGCTTGCTAACTCCACATTTCTGCTACAGATAAGCATTCATTTTCTTGTTTGAGAGAAATAATTGGGAGCGGCCTTCATAGATCATGTTTGGTGTCGTCCCTCTATAGACATTACTGTTTACATGTTTTGAACTTTTTGGACATTTAATTACTCCTTCTTAGAGTTTTTTGAGTGATCTGATATTTTAGTGTCCAGTTCACTTTTCATTTGGCATATATTTCACACAATGTGGTGTACTCGAGGAGGGGTGTGTGTGGTGTTTACATGACAGTAGTAATAATAAGGAAAAAATAAACCGAGACTCTAAATAAATTTCAACAACTATCAACTAGGGAAGAGCCAAGTGAAAATTTACAAATATATATGGTAACTCTAAAATTAAAACATGAGGAAAAAGACCTCAAAATACCCAAACGCTTACTACAATTTCAGTGTCTTCTGCCGGGTTGTCTTCTTCATCGTTGGTCTAAAAAAGCCTCATGATGTAAATATTACATATTATTTATTTATTGAAAACTTTATTATTCTAATGTACCCTTTTAAATAAAAAAAAAAATTTGGAACTTTCAAATTTCTGTTCACACTGGTTTTTGATCCCATAACAATGCTATTTTACATCACAACAATTATTGGATTAATTTCTCGTTTCATGACAATTCAACTGTAGGATTTATGAAACATAAAGAAGGTCGAGCACTTAACTGACACCTATTCTCACTCCGGGAATCCTTTTGGATAAATATGAACGTTTTGCATTTCAGAGTGTGGCTGCTATCCATAAAGATCGGAATCAACTTATGTCCCTTAATCTTGAACTCTTTGTATTTAAAGTTGGAAAACTCATTCATAACTGGTCCCCCAGGAATCTTTCTTGGTGTGGCCTTAAGGAGGCCATTAAAATGTCTATTGTACCTATAAGTAAACTATTATCTTAGTACGTTACCTAAGTGAGCCCCCCCCCCCCCCCTGTTTTTTTATACTAAACTTGAGAGCAAGATTTCCAAATACTTATGGAACACTAAGAGGGGCATAATTGAACGAAAACGCCTATCTCCATGGGCGTTTATCTCCAAGAACGGGTCCGTGAAGGGGTGGACCGAACCGTATTTTGGAAAAAAATAGACGTCCATGTTTTATTCAACAATGTGTGAGCTGGGCGTTTTTGTTTTTCAGCGATAATGGAAAATGAAAGCGCCCAGCTCAAAAATGAATAAATCCAAGGCATTTGTTCGTGGGAGGGGCCAGGATTCGTAGTGCACTGGTCCCCCTCACATGCCAGGACATCAACCGGGCACCCTAGGGGGCACTTTTACAAAAACAAAAAAAAGGTAAAAGAGCTCCCAGGTGCATAGCACCCTTCCCTTGTGTGTTGAGCCCCCCAAATCCCCCTCAAAACCCACTGCCCACAAGTCTACACCATTACTATAGCCCTAAGGGGTGAAGGGGGGCACCTACATGTGGGTACAGTGGGTTTGGGGGGGTTGGACGACTAATAAGCATTAAGCAGCACAATTGTAACAGGTAGGGGGGATGGGCCTGGGTCCACCTGCCTGAAGTCCACTGCACCCCCTAACAACTCCTCCAGTGACCTGCATACTGCTGTCAGGGAGCTGGGTATGACATTTGAGGGTGAAAATAAAAAGTTGAGAAACTTCATTTTTTGTGCTGGGAGGGGGTTAGTGACCACTGGGGGAGTCAGGGGAGGTCATCCTCGATTCCCTCCAGTGGTCATCTGGTCATTTAGGGCACTTTTTGGGGCCTTATTCGTGAAAAAACAGGGTCCAGGAAAAGTGTCCTAAATTCTAGCTAAAACGCATACTTTTTTCCCATTATCGGTGAAATGCGCCCATCTCTGTTCGGCAGATAACCACGCCCCAGTTCCGCCTTCGCCACACCTCTGACACGCCCCCATCAACTTTGTCCGCATCCGCGACGGATTGCAGTTGAAAACGTCCAAAAATCGGCTTTCGATTATACCGCTTTATTCGTTTTTGTGAGATAAACGTCCATCTCCCGATTTAGGTCGGAACTTGGGCGTTTTTCTCATTCGATTATAAGCAGGTAAACCTGCTAGGATAGCTCTAAAAACTATAAAAGCCTCCCATATAGAGGGCGGTGTAGGCTTTCTGGATATTTTTCTATATCATGTTGCTGCTTCATTGAGATATGGAGTGCTCTGGTTTAATTGTTCTGCAGACTCCATGGAGTGTCCTGCCTGGTTTACCATTGAATCACATCTATCTCGTCCTATTCCATTACGCTTACTACCATACTCTTCCAAACCACACTCACCCCAACTCTCAGATATAATTGTTTCTTCTATCCAGGCTATTCAAATTTTACACTCTTCTTTTTTGAAAAACAGATAGCAATCTTTTGATGTTCCAATATGGCATAATTCTAAAATTCTAATAGATAAATTACCCATTTATTGGCCTCTGTGGATCTCTAAGGACATTAAGTTATCTTTCTCCTGACTTATAGAAAGATATGACTTACCAAGCTCGGAATTTTATACATGGTACCAGCTGAAACACTGTCTGTTATCTACTTTTGCTCATTTTCCTCCTGTCCACAATCCTCTGATCTTCTCCAGCCTTTTGCCACTGGAGCCTCCCAAGGCTATGTTACCTCTCTGTTTTTTAACTCTTCGCGCCAAAACATTCACACTTACCACTCATACCAAATGTCTCTGGTCCTTGGAATCTGATTGGCAAGGAAGTGAATTGGAATGGCATAATTTTTTAAAATATGTATTACATCTTACAGCTTCTACTAGTCACATACAGACTCTATATTTTGTGTTTCATAAAACAATTTGGACGACTAGCAAATTACACAAAGCCCATCTAGATTCTTCTAATAAATGCTGGCATTGTAACTCACAGTTGGGGGACTTTAATGCATATGCTATTTTCTTGTTCCAATATTCATCCATTCTGGTTAGCCACATGGGATATTATCAAAAATATCCTCCACATTTCAAGGCCTATTTCTCCTTCCATTATTTTATATTGCTCTTTGCTATTCTCTGATGTACTGAATAAGTGGCAATCCAAACTATTGGATATCCTATTGACAGTTACTATACAAATGATCCTACATAATTGGAAATCTTGCTTGCTCTTAAATACTACCTGTTCTCCAGATTCATAAATGTGAAGGTAAAGCTTCTGAATTTTCCAATAGACATAAGATTACTGAGAGAATATGGTCACCAATTGAAGAACACATTTCTCTTAATTCCTAATGACATTGTAATGATTTCTTCTTATGATGCTACACTGATATTAATCCATTTTTTACTGTTTTTCTTTGGCATTGTATCTCTGCATATTATGTTATTCATCTAAGCATATTGATTGTTAATGCAACTCACTATACTTAACTGTATAACATCTTTGGGAATACTTTTGTATTTGTATTTCTGTCCTGTTGACAGAGCACTACACACCTCCTGAATACTGGCACTGGCACAATAGATTCCACACCTTGATGTCGATGGAACGTAATGGTGCCTGGACATCATCTAAGCTCAAAAAGCGCTTTCTTGCAATTTGGGAGCCCTAAAACCAATCTTTGGTTCTGCAAGCCCATAGTTGGGGGTTAATTCCCTTTAGGGGGGGTCGGGGACTAGTGAGTTTATTCTAGGATGGTAGTGTTATCTTATCTTTTTACTGTGGGAGGGGTGACATGGGGGGGGGGTTACAACTGAGTTTTATACTGTATAGTAGATTTGTCTATGCTAGTCTCTTACATATAAATATTAATCATTTGTGGCAGAAGGTATAAGAACCAAAGCCATCTACCTGTCACAGCTTTACGATTCTTGTTTGACTTGTCTCTCTTAGTTGGATTCTGATGGTCATTTTGTCTTGATGATATGTGATATTAATAAACAGATTCAAACATAAATGACAGCCATTATTTTGGCTTATTCATTTGAAACTTTGACACCTGGTAACACCGAGGGCCTGTGATGGCCACAGTCTGAATACTGAGAGCGACCACTCACTTACATTCATATTAATTATCTGGGCACTATTATCAGTTATGATCAGTCATTTCCTATCTAGATTATTTTTCTATTTGGTAAAATGAAGGCAGAGCATGCAAATTTATCTCATGCATATTCATTGTGGGTATCCTAAAAACCTGACTGGCTAGGTGTATCCCAAGGACTGGGTTGAAAAACCCTGCCTTAAAAAATACAGGACCCAATATTCAGCCAGCATCACTCAGGGTTTTGCTGACCACTGAGGACATTATACTCAGAAATTCATGTCCAAACTCTGGCATCGAATTTACGGGTATAAGGAGTCAGCCAAAATATAGCCGGTTAAGTGAGATATTCAGTACTTAACTATAAAGAACTGCTTAAAGACAGAACTGCATTTTATGGGGTCCTATTTATGTGGTTAACTGTATCCGGTTAAGTGCTGACTCCTCCCCAGAACACTCCCAAAGTATCCCGTTTCAGCTTGGGTGTTAACCAGGCATATTCAGTAGCACTATCCGCTTAAGTGCTACTGAGAATGCCTAGTTAGCCCCGGACAGGCGATTCAAACGGCCAGGAGCCTCTCCTGGCTGTTTAAATCATTTTGAATAATCAGGTCCACAGTGCATATTAAATTGATTTAACACTGCTTCAATCAACAAATTAACGAACAATAAGCACAGGTTTAGTTTAAGGTAGGCGTGTGAGGGCATTACCCTCCCCAGTGTTGTAGGTGCTAACGCTGAGCTTTGGTAAAAATACTGCTGGAACTGAGCCTGTCTTCAGCTGCATGCCACAATTAAAATGGGCCTTCACAAAGTATTATGCCACAAGCTAATAAGGTTGGCGCGCATTACGGGGGGATAATTGTCAACCAGGGTTACCATTAAAACCAGGGGCGTAGCCAGACTTCGGCGGGAGGAGGGTCCAGAGCCCGAGGTGAGGGGGCACATTTTAGCCCCCCCCCTCGGCGCTGCCAACCCCCCCCCCCCGCCATTGCCGACCACCCCGCCGCCGCCGCCACCACCACCAACAACAACAACTTTGACCCCCCCCCGCCGACAACCCTCTCAACCCCCCATCCCGCTGCCAACCCTCCCCCGCCGGCGCCACCGTTGCCTACCTTTGCTGGTGGGGGACGTCAGACTCAGAAACAGAATGAAGCCTTGAACCGGAAGAAGAGGACCTCGGCTGGCGGGGTTGGGGTCCCCCGCCAGCAAAGGTAGGCGACGGTGACGGCGGGTTGGCGGCGGGAGGGGGGTCAAGAGGGTCGTTGGCAGGGGGTCCAGGGCCAAAGCTACGGGGGCCCAGGCCCCCGTGGCCCCACGTAGCTACGCCAATGGTTAAAACATGTTATTTTACTGTTAACCCCAGTTATTAGTAACCCGATCTCAATGCATAAAATGGGACCTGTGATAAAAGAGCACAAAGTAGTGATTAAATAACATGTCTTAACAATAGCCCACATTGATAACTACACCCCTTAGTCTGTAAACTGCCACAAGTATGCTTCAAAATAGCAACTTTTATGGTTATGACTCTTTGCTAATGTCAGCAGGGTTACTGCTAAACAAGACAACAGAGTAAGTGAGTGGAACTGCTTTTCATTATGTCAACACTAGATGTTGATCGTCACAATTTCCATTTAACTATGTGCGCAACAATCAGGACAATCAAAAAAGAAAAGTTCTTGAAAATAAGATTGTTTTACCAAGAGAATAGTAAGTAGAAAACTTCCATACTTCTTCATAGGTTTTAAATGTCACAATTATTAGATCTTGGTCACTGTGAATGGACAACAGTCTGGCAGACAGTTCCTAGAAGATAGAAAATTAACTTTGTTCTCCGCATTTCAATCAAACACATGACCCTCTGGTTACTGAGGTTAAGAATGCAGATCAATATTTGCAGTCTATATTCTCATGTTCAGATTCAATTATAAATATCTCAATAGCTAACCAGAGGCACCCAACGTGTCACTTGTTTCTGGAGCTTACGCTAATAACTTTTCTTATTTTAGACATTACTAGACGAACCCAGTACTGCACAACAGTAGTAAGTAGGGATGAGCATTTGTTAGTGCATGTTCAGATCATTAGTGCTCCTTAAACAATTTAGTGCACACTAAGGCACTTCTATAAGAGGGCACCAACATTTAGGCACCTGAATTGCAGTGGCGTAGCTACGTGGGGCCCCGTAGATTTGGCCCTGGACCCCTCTGCCGCCAACCCTCTCGCCGCCAACCCTCCTCCACTGCCGCCGTCGGCTACCTTTGCTGGTGAGGGACCCCAACCCCCGCCAGCCGAGGTCCTCTTCTTCTGGCGTAAGGCTTCGTTCTGTTTCTGTGAGTCTGACGTCCTGCACGTACATGCAGGATGTCAGACTCACAGAAACAGAATGAAGCCTTACGCCAGAAGAAGAGGACCTCGGCTGGCGGGGGTTGGGGTCCCCCGTCAGCAAAGGTAGGCGACGGCAGCGGAGTGTTGGTGGCGGGAGGGGGGGCGAGAGGGTCGGCGGCAGTGGGGGGGCTAAAATGTGCCCCCTCACCTCCCACCAAAGTCTGGCTACGCCCCTGCCAAATTGTGTGAGTACTAAGTGTATTCTTTAAGAACACTTTGACCTTTCACCTTATGAATTTTTACTGTAGATAATTATTTCTCTTGTCCATGTGTCTCAACTACATTGTAATCTCTATAGAGTGGGGACTCTCTCTTTTTTACGTGCCTCTACTGCGCTGTGTATACTTAGTAGTACTGTAAAAATATTAAACGGAAGTGACAGCCATAAAACTAGCACATACTTTGACATTTTTTCCTGCTCATTCTGAAATCTTGGAAGTGATGAACTGTTTGGCTTATTTAGGGGTCCTTTTACAAAGGCGTGCTAGCAGTTTTAGTGCATGATGATTAGCGCGCACTAAAAGCTAGAGACACCCATAGAAATATATGGGCATTTCTAAAATTTACAAAACAAATACAGAGGGTAATACAGCATACAGCCAAAGTATACAAACAAAAAAAGAAAGGGCCTTCAACATTAGGACAACAGGAGTACTTAATTGACAGGTGACCCAACACGGGCCGTGTTTCGGCGCCAGGTGACGCCTGCCTCAGGGGTCAAAGTTTAGTTCTGCAGTGTTTAAATCATGTAGATCAAATGCCTTAACACATTGAAATGTTGTCGTTGAGAATTTTTGCTGTGACGCGAAAAAAAAGTAGGGCTTTAGTAGAAGCCTTCTCCTGTACACGGATAGCCCGATAACCCGTCGGGTCACCTGTCAATATAGTACTCCTGTTGTCCTAATCTTGAAGGCCCAGTGTTGCTTTTTTTGTTTGTATACTTTGGCTGCATCTCTAACATTTACCATGTGCTTATTTTTAGCATGTGTTAAGAACGCCAGCGTGCCTTTTGTAAAAGGGCACCTTAGAGAGGTAGACATTCACAGCTAAATCTTAGCAAATAGATAGTACTTCCAGTTCTTACACAGATGAAAGATAAATTTTGGGAAGACAGAACTACATGGCTCTACTTCTGTACTCTGAGTCTGAGTCTATAAATATACTGTTACCTTGCTGCACATCAGATGCATTTGTGTTTGAAGACCATTGGAGCAATGGAAATTCTCAGGGTTGTGTAACAAGCTGGAAATCTATTCCTTTTCTTGGCCACTATCCAGCTCATTTTCGAAAGTGATTGCCGGCCATCTTCCGACACAAATCGGGAGATGGCCGGCGATCTCGCAACGGCGGCCAAATCGATATAATCGAAAGCCGCTATTTTGACACCATCGCTGCTTTCCCATCGCAGAGCCGGCGAAAGTTCAAGGGGGCGTGCTGGCAGCGACGCGAAGGCGGGACATGGGCAGGCATAGGCGGGGTTACAAAATGGCCGGCTTTAGCCCATAATGGAAAAAAACAAGGCAGCGATGACGAGCATTTGGCCGCTTTTACTTGGTCCCTTTTTTTTCAGGTCCAAGCTTTAAAAAGGTGCCCGAACTGACCACGACCACCGGAAGGAAGCAGAGATGACCTCCCCGTACTCCCCCAGTGGTCACTAACCCCCTCCCACCAAAAAACCCCCACTTTAAACACTTTTTTTTCCAGCCTGTATGCCAGCCTCAAATGCTGTACCCACCTCCATGACAGCAGAATGTGTTCTGTCCTCCGACAGCCTTTTCCTGCTTGTGATGTGGCTCTCGGGTGAGTGTGACACCTTTTCTGTTATTTGCACTGCAGAGTCACATCAGCAATGCATTGTGGTGGGTGTAGGTATTGGTAGTTGGTAGGCTCTACTCCCCTGGTGCTTTCCCCCTGCTTACTGGGTCAGAGTGTGCCCTGTTTTGTTTCCGGTTGTAGTCCATGCGGTAGAGGCCATTTTTGTAAGCCAGTTTTAGTTCCCTTTCCTGTGTTACCCACGTTAGAGAACATAGTTATTACCTTGAATGGTGCTGAAGGAGGGCATTGTACACCATTGTGCCAGCTCTGACCTACTGCTCATCTTAGGGGCATAACCTCTGATCTGCAGTTAACTGTGAGTAAACGTGGTTATTTCAAGAAAGGACTTTTTCAGAGAGATTAGTCTTCAGGTGTGTGAACTGGTGTGCCAAAGTTGTACAGCAGCAATAAGTCCTAGAGGCTGTATGCAGGTCCCTGGAGCAGTTTTAGTGGGTGCAGAACATTTGTGGGTAGTGGGGGGTTTTTTTTTGGGGGGGGGGGTTGGGGGGCTCAGCTCCCAAAGTAAGGGAGCTATGCAAGTGGGAGCTTTTCTAAAGTCCACCGCAGTGACCCCTAGGGAGCCCGGTTGGTGTCCTGGCATGTCAGGGGGGCCAGTGCACTAAAAATGCT
This sequence comes from Microcaecilia unicolor, assembly GCF_901765095.1. Classification (NCBI taxonomy): domain Eukaryota; kingdom Metazoa; phylum Chordata; class Amphibia; order Gymnophiona; family Siphonopidae; genus Microcaecilia; species Microcaecilia unicolor. The sequence goes on from NC_044032.1 coordinate 497,545,461, forward strand.
GGCTCCTCCCACAGTCAAATACCTTGAATTTGGCCGGGGTTTGAGATGGCTGACATAACTTTCCATTATCGCTAAAAACCGAAGCCGGCCATCTCAAACCCCAGCCAAATCCAAGGCATTTGGCTGGTTGGAACCGTATTATCGAAACAAAAGATGGCCGGCCATCTTTTTCTAAAATACGGGTCTGGCCAGCTGTTTGCGGCGCCGCCAAAATACATCACCGGCCATGTATTTCGCTGGCGTCGTTCGATTATTCCCCTCTATGTCACATATACAGCATTTGTACTGAAAACATTTATAAGAGTAGAACAAGACTCACGCTAAACACTGCCATCACCTCCTTGTTGTCATTCTCCAACAAACGAAGCCTTGCTCTCAGCTTGCCCTGGAGATATGGATCTGGAAGGCCACTCTTTTTTCTGACCATGACAAGTGTCAAGGAAATATCTGAAAAAGAGTAACTAAAATTATGACTCTCTCAGTCACTTAATGGGAGAGTGGATTCTCCTATTATAGGGGTAATTTTATGAAGCCTTTACGTACAGAAAAGGGCTTTTCAAAAAAACTATATGGCCATATATGTGCAAAAATGTAAGTGCATGGAAAGTGCTAAGTACTAATCTGGACACAGGCTTTCCCTAGGGCACAGTTTGGGAGCGGCAGGAGTGAGGTTGTGATATATGTGCATATCCTAATATATATATATATATATATATATATATATACACACACATGCACAGAGTACATGCACACCGTTACACCTCTTTTGGAGAAGGTGTAAATTTGTGTACGGGCATTTACACACTGTTCAAACTGTTTCTGGGAGCCTATTTTAAAGAAACACAGAGGGGCAGAGAGCTGGTTCTGCAGGCTGTTCCCATCACTGCTCTCTGCTAGCTGCCTTTATAACATAAGCCTAAAATATGTGACTTTTTGGACTTTTAACATAGGCATAAAATTTCCCCCATATACACAAAGGAATGTGAAGTACATGCTGAATAGAACAATGTGATTCCATAAATTTATGTACACTTGATCTCAAATTATACAATTTGATGTACATTTCCATGAGCAAAATATATTCCGGCCAATATTTAGCACCACTGGTGAATATTCAGTAGTAGCTGGTTATCTCCTGCTGAATATTCGTGGTCAGCACAATATAACCAACTAGCCACAAAAATTCAACTCTTTGCCAGCCAAATTAAGCAGTCAAACTGGGCTGTTGAAATAGTAGGACCATCTTTGGCTGCTATAAACTTAACCGGACAGCGCTGAATAGGAACTTAGCAGGTTAAGTTTATAGCAGCCAAAAAAACCTTGGGATATTCAATACCAGTCAACAGAAACAGCCCGGCATTGAATATCTGGGATCTGCACCAACCGCGTGACTTAGCCATCCTGCCTCCCATGGTCTGAATATCGACCAGATTGTAACTAGGGTTTATATGAGCTCAGGCTTATGGGCAACACACTAAAAGCAATTAGGTGGCAATTCTATAAAAGTTGGATGGCATTCATACAAGCAAAACCAACATCAAGGTACCCACAAGTCAGCAACGTGCTCAGCCGTTTTCTATAATGCCAAAGCAGGTGCGTTTATAGACCTACAGTTTTTCCAACTGAGCCCACTAAGTAGCTGCGTAAAATAATTTCTTTGAGAATCTGTTGTGAAAATGGAAAGCCTTCAATTTTATCTTGAAAAATGATTGCAGGCTTTTACTATAATGTTCTTATTTCTTTCTAAAAAGGTGGTGTCTCTGCATGTTGTAACCTCTCCATCTTGTTGGTTTCTCACTATCCTGAACTGATTGATTGGAGACCCTCCAGCCAGGACCTCAGACAGCCACATAAAAACCTCTACTACTTCACATAGAGATGTCATCTGGCAGGTGACAGTACAGTAATGAGTTGTTAGTTCAGTAATTGTGTGTGTGTGTGTGAATGAAGAAACATGAAACACAATGTAGATAAGGAGAATATAGATGTGGAATATATTGTGAAACGTCTTATTTGCATTAAAGCCTGACTAAATGCAAGTGCTATGATCTTCTGTAGAGGAAATAATTGTTCAGGCATCTGTCCTGGTGCTCTCCATAACTAAAGCATTGTGGCAAATTCCTTTCTTTTTCAGCTGGTGCCGCTGATCTTCCATCTTCTTGTTGCTAGCCATGGCTCTGCACTTGCTCAAGGCCCCAGGCTTTGCCCAGATGCTGAAGAACAGCATTAAGGTAACACAGTTCTGAATTTTGGCCTTGTACTAAAGCATATAGGACAATTCAGTATTGGTATGAATTATAGCATACCTTGCTAATTGTTGTTTATGCCCAAACGGTGATGCTCAAAACTAACAAGTGCCCGAACAGTGGTGCCCAAAAGTCACGTACCCTAGTGCATTGTAGTGCTGGTTGGTGTCAATGAACAGCCAGGCCTCACTCTCTCTCTTACTACCTCTGTACTCTATTCCCTTAAACCCTAATAAAACCAAATTCCATAAAGCCCCATTAACATCCATCCTGCTGCTCTGTTTTATCCCTTTCTACCAAACACCCACTCTAACCCTCTAAAGCCACCTAAGCCCTTCTTATCCAACTTTTTACCAAGATACAAAATAAGCACGTGTATATAATATGTAAACTGCTGTGATTGTAACCACAGAAAGGCAGTATATCAAATCCCATCCCTGTCTATCAGCCCCTGTCTGTCTGTTTCTCTGTCTGGCAGTGTCTGTTTTCACACACACACACACACACACACACACACACACACACACACGTGCCCAGCACTATCCTCGCCTCCCACCACCGGCTGGCTCTGCCACCCAATCTTGGCTAAGCTCCTTAGGATCCATTCCTTCTGAATAGGATTCCTTTATGTTTATCCCACATATTTGCTTCTTTGAGGAAGAGGCAAAGCGACACCAAACCATGACAGAAGTCTATCAGCTGGGACCAGTGGCATAGCTACATGGGGCATGGGGGGGCCTGGGCCCCCATAGATTGGGACCTAGACCCTCCTGCCGACGACCTGCTCGACCCCCCTCCCGCCGCCAACCCGCCTACCTTTGCTGGCCCCTGCCAGCCGAGGTCCTCCTTGCAAAAGGCTTCCTATTCCTTCTGTTTCTGACGATGCCAGACTCACAGAACGAAGCCTTGCAGAGCTGATCTGCAAGGCTTCGTTCTGGGAGACTGACGTCCTGCACATACAATGTGCAGGACGTCAGAAACAGAAGGAATAGGAAGCCTTTTGTGAGGAGGACCTTGGCTGGCGGGGGGTTCGGGTCCCCCACCAGCAAAGGTAGACGGGTTGGTGGCGGGAGGGGGGGTCAAGCAGGTCATCGGGGGGGGGTGGACAATAGCTGGCGGGTGGGTGGTGTCGGCAGCAATGGGGGGGCGGAGGGGTCGGCGGCACCGGGGTGGGGGCTACAATGTGCCCCCTCTCCTCGGGCTCTGGACCCCCCTCCTGCCGAAGTCTGGCTACGCCCCTGGCTGGGACACTTCCTCTCTGTGCTCAGGGCAATATACTGCACCTATAAAACCATAAGACCACCCGCAGGCAATCCATAGGAGCCAGAAGTCCTATCATTTGCTAAGCATGTAGGTAGTCTGAAATGCTTCAGATATCGTTGATGTGTGTCCGAGCTACCCAGCATCCAGTCACAATAACTACATCCTATCCTAATTTCATGTGGGTTCTATGTATGCCACTTAAATGATGTTGAGGGCAGAGGGTATTTTGTTGCAAGATGGAGGGGTGCAGTCATGCCCTACATGGAATGTGTGCTGGGCAACCCTGCTCAAATGTGCAGTTCCTGTGCGCAAACGTGCTATCCCCCTGCATCTATCCTTCCTTGAACTCCAGGGTACTGACAGCTCCTTCTCCCCACTTCATGGCATGTTTTAGCTATTCACTGCATGTTCCCACTCTTACTATGTCACTCTCTGAGGGGACACTGGACCTGTGTAGTATTTCCTAGTACTTGTTCATTTAGAGGGATGTGTGAACATAGTGCATGCTAGTGGATCAGGCAGATGGCAGACATCTGAGCTATGCTTCCTACGTCCCTGCTCTCCCTCTTCGTGTAGGGACTACATGTGCTATCAGACTGCAGCACTTACATGCATTGATTTAATGTGAGGACTTGTTTGGACAAGTGAGGTGGGATGTGCCCTTGTGACTGATGCAGGCTCATATCTGCCATGTCCATATGTGATGAGCTCTCTCTATCCTTTTTACAGTCCCCAATCTTGCTTTGAGTAAGTTATGGTGATATGTCTGTGGCCCATCTGCCAATCTAACCCACGTCTACCTATTTTATGCATAGATACAGTTTCAGGCACATCTATTTCCCTAGCACATCCAATCTTGTACTCCTTTTCCAGCTCTGCCCCTCTGCTGGCACTTACCATACCTCTGTAGGGAATGCAGCACTCCTATTAAAATGCCTCTGTATCTCCTCCTGCCAGAAACAATTTGTGCTCCTTTCCCAGGGACAGCCTGGCCAAGAAAACACTGTCTGCTGCCCTGAAATTGGGTAGCCTCATGGTAGCAGCCACTTTTGTAGAGTCCTCACACCTGCGATATCGATGTGCAAGTTGCAACCGTGCATGTGCACACATGCGACAGCACACACCGATCACCGGACACTCCACTACAACTGAACATTTACAATTGTTACAGAAAACTCACTCATTCTGTATAAATGTGCCCTCTAAAGAATAACCTCCAGATTCTATCTAGCGTCTAGAGATCTGCACCAAAATCCAAGCAGATTCTATAACAATGTGCGTAACTTAGCAAGCATAACGAGCTGAGTGCTGATAACAGCAATAATGAGCACTAATTGGTACTGATTAGAATTTACGCACACAACTCACTAAGCGTATTCTGTAATGAAGTGCACCGAATGTCTAACGCGCGAAGGCAAAAAGGGGTGTGGTTATGAGCAGGGAAATAGGCATTTCGTGGGCGTTCTGAAATTTAAGCATATAGTTATAGAATATGGCCCAGTGTGCCTAAATCTACACGCCGGGATTTACGCTACATTCTTGTTGGTGTAAATGGATGTCACGATTGTGACTATATTCCCTGTTGGACTTGCTTTGGGGTTCATCCAGCCAAGCCAAGTCTGTGTGTAAATCCTGAAGCCATTGTGAAAATCCTGAAATCCGTTCCAGTCCAGTCTAGTCCATTCCGGGATCCTATTCCAGCCAAGCCGTGCTCTGCTGTTATGCTGCTAAGCCCCACCCTGCTGGTGACCTCACCTGTAGTGCCTTTATTACCACCTGGGAACTTCCTAAGATTGCCTTTGCATCGCTATAGGTCAGTCGGTGTGCTGTTGCACTTCTGCTTGGTTCTGTCTGTGGGAATTTCTGCCTTCTGTTTCAGTGTGTTTGTTTGGGGGCATTTCTGCCTTCTGTTTCAGTGTGTCTGTTTGGTCAGTGGTGTTTGTTATATTCCTCTTACTTGTAGTTCCTGCTCTGTCTCCTTGTGCTGGCTGCTGCCAGTGTGTGTGTAATTAGCTCTCACCATACTACACCTAGGATTGTTTTCTCCGGTTGCAGTAATCTGTGGTGAGCCTGTTTCTCTCCAGTGTTTCTCTGTACGTTTTGTGGCTGCCTTGTGTTCAGCCTTCTGTTAATGCTCAGGTATTAGGTTGTGGTTGTAGCCTAGCTTTGTGTTCTGCCTTGTCTGTCTTATTCCGTGTCTTTAGTTCCCCTCTGCCTTTTCCCTCAGTCCCTGTTTTGTGCAAGCTTGTTGTTGTATCCTGTTACCTAAGGAAGTTCCCTCAGTTCTGAGTCCTGATTCCTGGTCCCTGTTTAGTCAAGCTTGCTTTGGAGTCCTATTCCCTGTGTGTGTTCCTGTATCCTGTAAGTCCTGCCAGCTAACGCACCTAGGGGCTCAACCCCTAGGGAACGGCAGTCAAGTGTAGGTGAAGTCTTGTTCCAGTCCTGTGTTCCAGTCCGAGTGTTCTAGTCCAGTGTGTTCCTGCTTTGCTTACCTACATCTTAAGCCCCTGTCTTGTTGGTGTGTTTGCCCAGTGCTGGTTTGGGTTTTTGCCTGCCAATGCTGCCCTATGGCTGTGGTGCAAGGGCCCGCGAATCCAGTTTTCGCTTGAGAGGCTTGACAATGAATACATGTAGTTTTAGGAGCTGAGATATCAACTAAGTGTATTCTATAATCGAGCGCCGATTATAGAATGCACTCCATCAACATTGATTTCAGCACCGATTTTTTAGGCGCCATATACAGAATCTCCCCCTAAATGTGAAAATTTTGATGATGCTATTTAAGTGTACTACCATTAAAGTGAGTGCTCTTTATAAAACTGCCCTTCACTTGTTAACATAAGAACATAAAAATAGCCACACTGGGTCAGACCAATGATTCAACTAGCAGTGGCTTCCCCAAAGTCCATCTCAATAACAGACAATGAACTTTTCATCCAGGAACTTGTCCAAATCTCTTTTAAACCCAGATACGCTAACCGCTCCTCCAGCAACAAATTCAAATGCTTAACTATTCTTTTGAGTGAAAAAAAATATTTCCTTCTGTTTGTTTTAAAAGTATTTCCATGTAATTTCATTGAGTGTCCCCTGGTCTTTGTACTGTTTGAAAGTGTAAAAAATCGATCCACTTCTACTTGTTGTACACCACTCAGGATTTTGTAGACCTCAATCATATCCCCCCCCCCCCCCCCCAACTCTGCTGTCTCTTTTCCAACTGAAAAGCCCTAACCTCTTTAGCCTTTCCTCATATGGAAAGTTTAACAGCAGAGGAGTTTGTTATTTGTAAGCCAAAAAGCTTTATTAAATGGACACAGCTCGTCAGTTTAGAGAATTGTGCACTCCAGAGATGTATAAATAAAAAAGCAGTGACTCATAAAGAAGTGTGTGTAAATTGAATTAGTAGGCAACTATATTGTTTCAAACATAAGGTGAACAAGTGTTAGTTATCAATCCTACAACCATTTAGTTCCAGGTGTGCACTATATTGTAACTTGGTATTAAAATTAGGGAACAGTGAAGTCTTAGAAGGTCAAGTTGGGATTGCAAGAAAGAAGAAAGCTAGAGCGAGGAGTTTAAGAACAGTTGATGCTTTATGTTATCTGGGTAGAGTGTGTTTCTGACATTTTTAATCACCAACATCACTCATTTAGTTGTAGTAATATAGTAAAATATATTGATCATAAATTGAAATCTGCAACAAACTAGCTAAAGAAATTTTACTGTGTCGGGGCTTACCTGTGGGAAAACTGTCTGCAGACTCCAGAGATATCTCTGAATTGTCCTTCAGGCAGTCATTAATCTCAACAAAATCTGGAAGACAGAAGAGCTGTGAGGGAAAATCACAACAGCAAAGAGACTGTCCCATGTTCTATAGTAGTGGCCCATTCTGTTTCCTGATTCAAAATATTTCCTTCCCTGCTCTGTCCCAATTACCAAACAACTCCATTGCCAGGGTGGTGAGAGGAATGCTGGTCTCCCTCCCCCCCCCCCCCCCAATCTTCCAAAACTAGTCTCACTTGAGAGGATGCAGGGTTGGACACACTCCTTTTCACACTCCTACAAAAGTTTACATTTCTCCCTACCCATCCTATGCTAATCTTTATTTTTATCATGTGGGAAAATGAATCCTTTCATCACCATACTAACCTCTCCTGATGAGGTCCTGACAACAATGTCCCTACACAAAAACACCTCACTTCTCTGAAATGGTAGATTGAGGAAGGTGACTATTAGGCTCATTTTCAAAAGAGAAAAATGTCCAAAAAGTGACGTAAGTCTGCATTTGGACGTTTTTCTCACAAAAACGTCCAAATCAGTATTTTCGAAACCTATTTTTAGACATTTTTCTCTGAAGTCCGTCAGAAGGACGTCCAAATCTCAAGGGGGCGTATTCAAGGCGGGACTTGGGCATTCCTAAGACTTAGACGTCTATTTTTCAGACATAATGGAACAAAACAAAAACATCCAGAACTAAAACTTAGCTATTTTGAGCGAGACCTGTTTTAATAACAAATAGCTGCAGTGGGAATTGAACCCACTTCCCCAGGATCAAAGTCTGCTGCACTACCCACTAGGCTACTCCTTTACTTCACACAAGAGGTGCCCCAAATGACCAGATGACCGCTGCAGGGAATTGAGGATCACCTCCCCTTACTCCCTCAGTGGTCTCTATCCCCCTCCCACCCCCAAAAAATGTGATTAAAAATATTACTTGCCAGCCTCAGATGTTATACTCAGGTCCATTAGAATAGCATGCACAGGTCCCTGGAGTAGTCTAGTAGTGCTGCAGTGCACTGCAGACAGATGGACCCAGGCTTCTACCTCCCCCTACTTGTTACACTTGTGGAGGAACCTGTGAGCCCTCCAAAACCCACCATACCCACATATTGTGCTCCCTTCACCTGTAAGGGCTATGGTAGTGGTGTACAGTTGGGGGTAGTGGGTTCTGTGGGGCTCAGCAGACAAGGTAAGGGAGCAATGGTGAGATGTGTACCTGGAAGCATTTTATAAAGTCCATTGCAGTGCCCCCATGGATGCCCTATTGCTTTCCTGGGATGTCACTTTTCCACTATTCTACCTGATGCCAAGCTTTCTATTTTTTTTAATAAACAATAGACACAAGGCTCAGATGTTATCATTAGATTTTGGCTTTGAATTTAGATCTATAGATGAAAAGAATGTCTCATTACATATATCTAAATACCAGAGTGCTATTTTTCCATACTTCATACATTCCCTAGTAACCTGTCCCAATGCAACTGAAGCTTTTACCTCCTCAGTGCATGTAAATGGTTTCATCCCTGTGTGGATTCTCTGATGCCGTGTGAGGCTTTCTTTCCAACCAAAGCTTTTACCACACTCAGGACATGTAAATGGTTTCACTCCTGTATCTGTATTCTCTGGTTTATTGTGAGGTTTACTTTCTGACCAAAGCTTTTACCAGACTCTATACATGCAAATGGTTTCTCCCGTGTGGACTTTCTGATGCACTTTGAGATTTAAATTACAACCAAAGCTTTTACCACACTTAGAACATGTGAATGGTCTCACTCTATTATAGATTTTCCTGTGCATTTTGTACATTTTGCATTTGGATGTTTTTTTGTTTGAAAATGGACCAAAAAATAAAACATCCAAATCACAAAACGTTTTTCCAAACAGCATTTTCAAAACAAAAAGATAGACTTTTTTTTTCGTTTGTAGAAAATGACCTTTCCTTTTTCTGATTTTGGACATTTTACAAAAAAGTCCAAATTCAGACTTAGGTGTCTTATCCAAAAAACAAGCCGCGCTAGCAGCTTCCAGTACGGTAATGCCAACAAAGCTCATTCACACGCTTAACTAGACAACTCATTAGAGAGTTGGTCTACCCAATCTGAGGACATTTCAAACGATTCATTCTGAAGAAAATCCTTCAACTAGAAAGATTCAAAAAAACCCACATACGTTCTTCTCAGATACTTGATCATATACTTCCTAGGAAAAATTTAAAAAGAAAACCATTACTAAAACTTTTATCAAGGGTCACATAGGGGCCCTTTTACTAACCTGCGATGTATTTTAAAGGGGCTTTCTAATACTCATTGTCCATTGGACATTTGTCCGGCAGTTTTGTTTGCTGATACTCCTCCCATTATAATTGATTGGTTGAGTTTTGTAAATGCAATTTTATCTTAGGGTTGGTTCTCTCTTCCATATGGAAAGATAGTACGCACTCCAATACCAGAAGGTAATGACCTAAATTTATCTCTAGCGGCTAGTTTTAGACAAGTAGCTAGAATTTCATTTCTTACTAAGTTAATCGAATTTGTTGTATCTTCTCAACTAAATATTTTTATCTCAAATAGCAACATATTATTGTTATCTCAACATGGTTTTAGAAATTTTTTCAGTACTGAAACCCTTCTCTTTTTTTTATTATTTTATTTATCGTTTTAATCAATTACTTTCACATTTAACACATAAATGTATAAAGAAAAACAAGAAATTGTAATAAGGAAAAGTTTCTCCCCTCTAAACAATATTATACGATTGTCCACAACTGGAGGACCCAAGATTAGGAAAAACATACAAAAGGAAAAAAAAAAAAAAGAAAAACTCAAACTGGTTAATCTTATATTTAACAATCTCTGGAAACCCTTCTTATAGAATTGACTTCCTATGTTAGAGAATACTTGAGCAGAGGCAGTCAGGTATTGCTTCTACAATCTGATATGTCTACCGCTTTTGACACTGGCAATCATGACATTTTGTTATGTAGATTGTCGGAAGTTGGTGTTACTAGAACAGTATTAAATTGGTTTGAAAGTTTCTTGAAGTCTAGAAATTAAGCGGCGCTGAAGGATGGAATTTTCTCTGAGTCCTGGGTACCTCCAGGTAGCGTCCCAGGGGTCATCGATTTCTCCTTTACTATATAACATTTATATGAGCACACTGAGCATGATTCAATTACTATCAAGTGAACACATTTTTTCATATGCTGATGATATATTTTTGTTGATTCCTGTTCATGAAGACTTTCATCAGTTTACAATAAGAGCGTCAGAAATTTTGGAACAGATTCAATATTAGTCAGTAAAATATAGGCCAAAATTAAATATGGAAATGACAAAGCCCATAAACACACCCCTTTTCAGCTGCGTGCATTTATTGTGAACTATGCGCTTTGCAATTTAGGCACGGTTCTTCATAGAATACACTTAGCGATTTCCGTGCATAAATTGTAATTTTTGCCGATTAGCACTCGTTATTGCTTAAGTGATGTTAGAAACACTGATTATCTTGTTCCGCCAATTAAGTTAAGTGCTTATCTCCGCGCAAATCTAAGTACCATATATAGAATCTGGGGGATAACCCCCTCCCTTATTCTAAAACGACACAAGTAAATGCTAGGAGCACCCTCATTCTGCCTATGACCGTCCCATTTCCGTGCCCCTTTTTTTTTTACTCACATGTAAAATTTAGGCTCTGATCCCACGCCTACATTTATACATATAAATTTCAATTAAATCTAATTAGTGCTAATAGATTGTTAAAACAAGTCATAATTATCTCATTATTCAATTAAACTGCATATACAAATTGGGCTTTTCTGCATGCAATTTTTGGCAACTTTTATAAAATCAGAGGGTATATGTGAATGTATATTCAGAGGCAGTAAACTTATTATGTATTGCTCATGTTTGATTTATTCTTACTGTACACCGCCTTGAGTGAATTCCTTCAAAAAGGCGGTAAATAAATCTTAATAAATGTCACTGAATATACATTTATAATTCTAAATAGATAAGTTACAATGTCAGTACAAGCCGAGGTATTTTTCAAAACTCTGTGGTGTTATTTTTGAAAAGGGGATATGTTTTAAATTGTTTGTCTGCTGCTGGGTTATTTTTGTCTGATTTTTAGAATGGAATTTCAGGAGGTTTGTGGTGTCTTTATTGGGTGGTGTTTCTTTCCCTTAACTTTAAAATTAGAAGTTCAAAGGGAAAGACTAGAAACAGTTTTAGTTTGAACTCTCAGCAGCCCTCCCACTCTACCTTCTAATTTTACCATATACACTGACTAATTAAGGCGTTGGATCAGACAGTATTTCCTGTCATCTGTCAGAAGGAAAGCACAAGGAATTAATTTATAACAATTGCTGGTTATCTGTGAAAACAAAACACAAGTATATTTCAGGGGGCGCTTGACTAGTAATGACAGATTTCATCTTTGAAGTTATTTGTAATAGTTCTGGGCTTTTTTGTGCTCTGGGCATGATTATTCCATAAAGGAAAATCACAGCTGCGCACACCTTTCATGGATGCATAAACACATTTTAAGAGAAAAGTACAGTCCTGGCCACTCTATGCTGGTTGATTATAGGCCAGTTTTAACTCTACCTTTTGTTATAAAAGTGGTAGAGAAAGACATGCCAGCAACTTGTGAATTTTTAGATAAAACCAATGTCAACCATGTCCATCAGTCAAGTTTTCAAGAGGGTTATATTACTGAGACTTCTCTGGTTGCAATGATAAATAGAATTAGGCTTAATGCAGATACAGGGGGGGGGAAACACAATTATGGTGTCATCGGATTTCAGTGCAGCATTTGATATAATTGGGTTTTGGAGGGCTCACACTTTCCACCATAAATTTAACAGTTAGAGTGGAATATGGGCCTGGGTTCCCTTCTCTACAGTGCACTGCACTGACCACTAGGCTACTCCAGAGACCTGCTTGCTGCTCGAATAGGCCTGGCCATAACATCTGATGCTGTCATAGAGGCTGGTATATATGTTTCTTTCACATCTTTGAGGAGGGGAGTGGGAGTTAGTAACCACTCGGGGGGTAAGGAGGGGGTCATACCTTAATCCCTCCAGTGGTCATTTGGTCATTTAGGGCACCTTTTTGTGACTTAGTTTTGACTGAAGCAGTTCTAGACCAAAATATCTAACTTTTAGCCCTGGAAATGTTTGCTTTGTTCCATTATAGCAGAAAAATGTCTAAGTTTTGGGAATGCCCAAATCCTGCCCCTGACACACACCTCCTTGTGATTTGGACACACTGCATATTGTGATACCGCTTCCCTTTCCTGGTGAATGTGTCCCGTAATCCAGACCTCCGCCTCCACACTTATGCGGTAACTCTTGAAGCCGGACTCAGTTCAAAACAGAAAAAGATTTAATACCAACTTCACTCACACACAAAATAAACAAAAATCCTCTCAATTTGGGGGAACAGTTCCAGTTACCCTCACTGCCCCTTCTTTTGGTAGCAAAGTTCTGCTTTCCCTTATTTCTTCAGGTTTAACTTTAGCCCAGTTCCACTCAGCACTCCACAAAGTTCAGTTCTATTTTCACACTGGTTTCACCCAGCCTTTTAGCACAGTTCAGTTCAGGATTCAGTCAAATGCAGTTCAGTCTTCAGCAAAGTTCAGTTCCACAAAATGAGCAAAAAAAACTCTCCAAAGGAAGACGAAGAAATCATATGAACCAGGAACGTCCTACCTTTCCTCCTCCAGCACTTCCACCAGCTCTGTCACTAGCAAGCCTGGTAGCACACCTCCCTCTTCAGAGAACAAACGCCTGTGGCATCCCACGTGCTCTTGTGCTGGAGAGATTAACCTTGGGTATTCTCCCAGTCCATGCTGGCTGTCTCTCCTGGAACTGGCAATTCAACAGGCATGTCCAGCTCTGCCTCTTTGTAATCCATTTCCTCAGGTAACTCTGCCTCCTCCTCCTCCTCCCTCTCCTCCAGCTTCAGAACGTTCAAGAAAATCTCTCCTCCCTCCTTCGAGCTGGGAGAAATCCGATATTGATTATGCAGCCATGGGAACTGGGCCTCCTCCTGGCTGTTTCTCCCCCTGCTGGTTACTGGGGAGAATGGCTCTCTATACCCTGGGCTATCTTCCCTCCCACTTTTTCTGAGAATCCCTCCCGGGTTTTTGGGCCCTCCCCTTTCTCCAAGTCCCCCAGGGAATTCTGGACCTTGTAGTTCTGGGGCCCACGGCCTTTTGCTATATCCTCGTTTACCTGCCTTATCACAATATGAACTGCATAGAAAAACATCTTAAAAATGGGTTTTGAAAATAGAGATTTGGATGTTTTGGGGGGGAAAAAATGTCCATCTGCCGCTTTCTGCCATGTTTTGGACATTTTTATGTTTCGAAAATGAGACCCATAATGACACAAAATGAAACTGTTTTTCATGCACATCCTTGAAACTACAAGGGACAGAATCAGTCTCATAGACTATAATGGGAGCTGAACAGCTGCAACAAGACCTCCTTGAGATACTCACAACTTGAACTATGATGTGGGGTTCAAGCTCTATAGGGTGAATAAAATGGGCCTCAGTACCGTGAGTGAGCAACTATTTGTGTTTCAGTTCGTAGTCATAGTGGAGAACACTAATGAAGCATTCATGGCGTTTCCACCTGCTGATCACACTCAATTTCTTTTCTGAATCATGCTGAATACTCTTTAAGACCCTATGAGGCTTATTTTCAAAGTACTTAGCCTCCCAAAGTTCCATAGAAACATATGGAACTTAGCCTCTCAAAGTGCTTTGAAAATATGCCTCTATATCTTCCAAATAGATCCAAAGATGTGTCCTCCAGAGACCAAAAAGAGCAGAGATGGAAAAGATACATCAACCTCACAAAGAGCTATTTATGGAACTTTCTTCAGTGGATTAACACAGTTTTAAAAGGGTTATACTAACCAATGGCAAATTCAAAGATGGTTAATTTGATTCAATTTGTGGATTGCAGAACTCTGTTGGGGGGAGTTCAATAAAATTAATGTTTGCATTCACTCATTTGTATAGTCATTTGCTATGAACTGGGGAATGCAAACCAGTATCTCAGCAACATCATGGTTCATCATCCCACAGCTTTGTACTTAAAGTTTCCTTCAGCCCCTCTGCCAAATGTAATACACCTACTCTCCATAATTATAATATTGTTCTATAAGTCACTAATGGTTAGTCCTACTAGTTTCACATTATGGAAAGTTCAAATTCTTTTTCCTTATTCATCTGCTCTTCAGTTTTAAAACTGCTAGATTAACACTGGGCAGTGGAGCCCTTGTCATTTCTCAGCTGAGCAATTAAAGCATGATCAATTGCATCAGTGGTCAATTAACACGTGGGCTGGACATTCTTTTAACATGAGATACTGATAGTTTCCCACAAGGAAAACTAATATGAGGTCATAATTCAAACCAGAGAACTCTTTTCACATAAACATACAATTATCATTTCTTGGTAATGATATTGTAACCATATTTCTCAGAGAAGGAAAATTAGAATTAGCAGTTTTGTGTGTTTTCTTTACCCTCTTTTTGCAATGCTTATATCTCTTAAGTTAACAACCTGCTTTCCTATACATTAATGGAGTTCTTTTCTTGTTTCCTATTTTTAACATGTACACCACTCTGTTCTCCCCGTCAGCTGAGCGGTATAGAAAGTTATAATAAGTAAAGCAAATAAAAAAATATATGTGTGATTTTTGTTCAAGAACCTTAAGATTGTAGAGGAAATGCACCCGTTTCAAACAACCATATTTGTGATTATATTTGTTCAAGAACCTTATTATTAAGATTTGTAGAGTAAATGCACTCTCTTGAATGAAGGAGATGGTTACTGTGTTTCTATCTAGCCTGCAAGCTGCAAGGTTTGACTACTGCTGCTTTCATTGATTTTAGCTTTATTGAATGTTTGTTCCTTTTGGGACTGCAATAGCTGTTTCAGCCCCTGACGCAGCCTCTAGTAAGGCGAAACGTGGCCACATCAGGACTTTATTACAGACTGGCACAAATAAAGCGGATACCTACCTGTAGCAGGTGTTCTCCGAGGACAGCAGGCTGATTATTCTCACATATGGGTCGACGTCTGCGTCGGCCCAGGAATCGGAACTTTGCCAGCAAAATAAAACAAAGTTTTGCTAGAGTCTCCTAGCACACAAATCGCACACACCGCACATGCACAGACGACTTCCTGCCAGTCACATGAGCTTGCTTCCTCAGTTTAATCAAAAAACATAGAAGCAACAAACAACAAGTACAACTCCAAAGGGGAGGAGGGCGGGTTTGTGAGAACAATCAGCCTGCTGCCCTCGGAGAATACTTGCTACAAGTAAGTATCTTCGCTTTCTCTGAGAACAAGCAGGCTGCTTGTTCTCACATGTGGGGTATCTCTAGTACCCAGGCTCACTCAAAACAATGAACATTGGTCAACTGGGCCTCGGCGAGGACATAACATAGATTGACCTGAAACCAAAAATAACTGAAAGTGCAGCCTGGAACAGAACAAAAATGGGTCTAGGGGGGGTGGAGTTGGATTCTAAACCCCGAACAGATTCTGCAGCACTGACTGCCCATACCGACTGTCGCGTCGGGTATCCTGCTGAAGGCAGTAGTGAGATATGAATGTCTGGACTGATGACCACGTTGCAGCCTTGCAAATCTCCTCAATGGAGGATGACTTTAAGTGAGCCACTGACACAGCCATGGCTCTAACATTATGAGCCTTGACATGGCCCTCTAAAGACAGCCCAGCTTGGGCATAAGTGAAGGAAATGCAATTGCTAGCCAACTGGAGACTGTTCATTTTCCGATGGAGATTCCCCTCCTGTTGGGATCGAAAGAAACAAAAAACTGGGAGCATGGGGATAGCAAGAAGTATGCAACATTTATTACAATAAAGTGGAACAAATGTAAGAAAGAAAATGGATTTGAAAAAGACTTTGGACTAAAACCAGACAAAGAAGCAATAGAGTTCATTTAGGCTTTCTTCTACAAAACCATGCTAGCGATACCTGTGCAGCAAATTAGAGGAAGCCCATAAGAATTTAATGGGTCTCTTCTCATTTACTATGCAAGCATCCCTAGCATGGCTTTGTAAAAGAAACCCTTACGGTCAAGCTGCTGTTCACTGAATTTTCCATCATTTCAACAAGTAAATATGGTTCTGTTTTATACAAAGAAAGAAAACTGATGGAAAAATGAAGAAAATGATCTATTTATTATTTGTGCAATACTGCCAAGGGTCACTTGGTTATAACAAATGAATGATACAAACTTCCATGCAAACTGCCTGCCTGCCACCCCGAGGCGAGATTCATGCTACCAAAACATTTATTTACTCTATCAGCTCCTGCTTAGACTTCTGTAACCTGTTCCTCTTGCGTCTCTCACTGAACCATCTTTCTCCACTATAGTCTGCTCAAAACTCAACTAAAGTGTTATGTTTCTCTTGTTAAAAATTAATAAAATTAGAGAAAAATTCAACTGTATAACTTATCTTCCTTCAATTTCATAACAGCCATGTAATCTATCTCCTCACGCCATTAGCTCCCCATCCACTTCCTCATGCAGTCCAAACTTCTCTGAGGGTCCCTTTTACAAAGGCGCACTAGCATTTTTAGCGCATACTAAAAATATGCATGTGCTAAATGTTAGAGATACCCATATATTCCTATCGTGTGCTAATCATTAGCGTACGCTAAAAACGCTAGCACACCTTTGTAAAAGGCCTCCTTAATCACTTACAACTGCATTCACTCTGTTGCTCCTTATATCCTATCATATCCAATCTCTCCCTACACCCTTCCTTGTGAATTCCATTCATCAGAAAAGTCACTTTTATCTCTGCCCGATGCTAACTTCCAACTCTGCCCTTTCTACTTTGCTGCACTGTAGGCCTAGTTCCATGCTCCCTTCTGGCCATAATTAAACCCAAAATAAAAACTTGTCTTTTTGAGGTCGCTTTTACATCTTAATCAATTCTAAGTAATAAATACATTTTCATAGATGTTTTTCATGTGCCTTTGTCTCATCTAGAATGTAAACTACAGGAAAGGGAATGAGATTTGATAAACCATCTTTCTGTGTTTTTTTGCAACTGCATTCAAAGTGCTTTGCATAGTATATACAGGTACATATTTGTACCTGGGGTAATGGTTAAGCAACTTGCCCAGAGTCACAAGGCGCTGCAGTGAGAATTGAACCCAGTTCCCCAGGATCAAAGTCCACTGTACTAACCGCTAGGCTACTCCTAGGGAATGTTTCTTATGTGTACACATATTGCATACACCTGGTAGCTGTAAAAGTAAGTAGCAATAAGGCTGTAATACTTTCAAGCTGACTTCTGCAGTGTCCCAGCCCACGGCCCTGTGCTAAGAGCTAGCTCAAATTATGTTACACCTCTATCGCATCCATAAGCTAGAAAACAGATAAATTCCAATTTAAAAGCAAACAACAAATAAAAGGTCTTACCATTTTGCTCTTGTGAAGAGGTTTTCTCTTTCATCTTGGACTTAATGCTGTTGGTAGCAGCAACAGCAGCTGTAGGCATACATGAGGACTCATTTCCTTCCACCTGCTGTTTATTCTCTTCCCATCGTACTCCATGCTTATCTTTCGCATTGAAAGATGGTCTCTGTGATCTGACCTGAGGAAGCTCAGATCTCCTCCAGTCCCCTTCCTCCTCTTTTATGGCATGCAGCTTAAGTTTTAAAGCATGGTATCCTACTGCTTCAGCTGCAGAGAGCTCCATCATTTGTAATGTCCACAAATACTACAAGAGTTGCATAGTCAGATCTGCAAATGAAATTCATGGTGCATTATTATAGCTCATGGATTGTAACTTCCCAGTCCTTTAATGCTTGAAGGAGGCCAGGTTTGCAGGATGACTAAAACTAGGTAACCCAGGACCAGAACCACAAAATACAAACCCGATCTGACCTCAGATGTAGGTTATATTCCATCCACTACAAGAAATCTCTGATGAGCATTTATCATCTCTCCTCAGCCAAAATCACTTTTTGAAAAACTTTTCTGACAAATTTCACTTTGGAAAAAAATTATTTTTCAAGATTAGTTCTAGTTGTAGACCAAATGCACAACCATGAGTGCCCCTTTTAAAAATAACTATTTGTGTTCCTCTTCCTTCAAAGGACAGCTATTCACTTGGAAATATTACATAGATATCATATGTTCCTCATCTGGCCAGGAACCACTGACCAATTTAATAAGTTCATACAATGGCTTAACACCAGTGATTCCAACCTGCAAATATCAGCATAATGGAGTGTATAAATCAACGTTCTCCCCAGAAACTTTTGCCAGCCAAGTGGCAAGACAGAGTAGCCAGGTGGGAGCAGGAAAGAACGGCATAGTATTATAAACTTTTGTTAAGTTAGCCAGGTGGGTACAACCATACAAAAGGTTCTGGGGAGAACTCTGAATTTATAACATTCCTGGATATTACCATCTCAGTGATCTCATCTGGTTTTTGTATACTTTCAGAAAGAAACCTGATCAAAATAGCCTATTCTTGAACACAGGATGGTTTTGCTTCTTTCAGCACAAATTTTTAAAAATCAGACTAATGACATGTACAAGATGTAAAGCAAAGGGATATCTTCCTCAGATCTTAAAACAAGCAAATTTTACTCTGCAGCACCTATTATTAGCTCCTCCCCAGGAGACACCTATGCTCTCGTTGGTTGGTCTCCTTCCTGGTTCTAATCAGAGCTTTCATTATAGTGCAAGTACCTCCAGTATTTGAAGTTTTGCCATAATATGCATTCACCTCAGGAAAAAATGTAAAAGACTGCACAGTATCCTCATATTTACCTATGAAACTTTGAGGCCACCATAAACATGGCCATTGTGAAAAGAATGCATATATTTGAGAAGTTGACAGTATGAGGCCTGCTCAACTATCTTTATAATGCCATCTTACTCATTACATGGATTGTGAAACCAGCCAAGATTAATGTTAATTTTTGTCCATGCAATTTAATACTTGTAGAACAAAGCAAAAGAACTATAAAAACACAAACGTCAGAACATCTAAGCCATATCTGCTAGACTACAGAAGAAGTCCCACTTGTGGAAAATTGTCTCCAACAATACCATGGGATTGAAGAAATCTGTTTTATCGCTTTCAAAATGCTATGGTGCTTGTTTTCGAAGTGCCATTCACATTTTAGATGTGCATAAACTGGCAATTAACTGTTTATCTTGCATAAATTAAGTTCCAATTTTACAAAGCTCAGATATGGATATCTAAAACTGAAGATGGCTCAGAAAAAGAAGACAAGCAAAAATACCTAGAAAAGCAAAGAGAAGCTGGAAAAACTGTCAGGAAAGTGAAAAGGCAAACAGAGGAAAAGATAGTCGATACGGTAAAATTGGGAGACATTTTTTAGATATGTAAGTGACAGAAGGAAGTGCCATAATAGCATTGTAGGCTCAAGGCTGAGGGGGAGGAATATGTTGAAGCTGATTAGGGTAAAGCTGAACTGCTAAACAATTATTTCTGTTCTGCATTCACAGATGAAAAGCTGGGGGTAGGACCGCAGAAAGCAAATGCTAGTGGAGATGGATGTATGGTAGACCAGGACCAATTCTCAGAAGACTGTGTTCGTGAGGAGCCAGCCAAACTAAAAGCAGACAAAGTGATGGGGCCTGATGGTATACATCCAAGGATACTCAAGAAATTCAGAGAAGTTCTGGCGGCTCCACTGTCTGACTTCTTCAATGCTTCCTTAGAGTCTCAAGTTGTCCTGGAGGACTGGAGAAGGGTGAATGTGGTCTCTCTGCACAGGAACAGAAGAAGGATGTTGCGAATTACAGACCAGTCTGACCTCAATGGTGAGTAAACTAATGGAAGCAGTTTTAAAGCAGAGGATTGTGACGTTTCTTGAATCAAATGGACTGCAGGACCCGAGGCAACATGGTTTCACTAGAGGCAGATCTTGTCAAACAAATCTGATTGACTTCTTTGACTGGGTGACCAAACAGTTAGACGTGGGAGGGGCGCCAGATGTAGTGTACTTGGATTTTAGCAAAGTTTTTGTCATGGTTCCACACAGGGAACTGATAAGTAAACTGAATGCCCTCGGTATGGGACCTAAAGTGACTGACTGGGTTAAAAACTGGTTAAGTGGAAGAAGACAGAGGGTGGTGGTAAAAGGAGTTTGCTCTGAGGAAAAGAATGTTATCAGTGGTGTACTGCAGGGGTCAGTCCTTGGGCCAGCTCTTTTTAACATCTTTGTCTCTTTGAGGATGATACCAAACTCTGTAATAGGGTGGACACCCCAGAAGGTGTGGTTAGAATGAGGAAGGATCTAGTGAAGCTTGAAGAACAGCCCAAAAATTGGCAACTAAGATTTAATGCTAAGAAATGCAGGGTCATGCACTTGGGTCACAAAAGCCAAAGGGAACGGTACAGTATAGGGGGTGAAGTGCTTCTGTGTATGAAAGAAGAGCAGGGCTTGAGGATGATTGTGTCTGATGAACTTAAGATGGCCAAACAGGTAGAAAAGGCGACGCTCAAAGCCAGAAGAATGCTCGGGTGCATGAGGAGAGGGAAGACCAGAAGGAAAAAAAAGAGGTGATGGTGCCCTTGTACAAGTCTCTGAGGCCCCATTTAGAATACTGTGTGCAATTCTGGAGACTGCACCCATGGAAAGATATAAGCAGGATAGAGTCGGTCCAGAGGGCGGCTACAAAATTGGTAAGCGGTCTCTGTCAAAAAACATATAGGGCCAGGCTCATGTATACGCTGGAAGAGAGGGGATACAATAGAGATGTTTAAATATCTCAGTGGCGTTAATGTACAGGAGGTGAACCTTCTTCAAATGAAGGAAACCTCTAGAATGAGAGGGCATAGGATGAAGTTAAGAAGAAATAGGCTTAGGAGGAATCTGAGAAAATACTGTTCCACAGAAAGAGTAGTCAATGCGTGGAATGGTCTCCTGGTGGAGGTCGTGGAGACAATGACTGTATCAGAATTTAAGAAAGTGAGGGACAGACACGTAGGATCTGTTAGGAAAAGGAGGAGTTAGTGGTTACTGAGGATGGGCAGACTGGTAGTTCCAGCTCCGGTGCATGCCATTTGCCACGCTAGGGAAAATAGATATTTTCTAGTGCGGCGCTAACCTGGCGGTAATCAGGCAGCGCCGCGTGCTACCCTAGTCCCACCGGGTTAGCACAGGGGCCCTTAACATCACCTCAATGGATGGCGTTTTCTCCCAAGCATGGCTATGCAGTAGGTGAAATCTTACCACATGGTGCCATTTTTTGGCCTTTTTACTCGCTGCAGTAAAAAGAGCCTCAGTGCGTGGCAAAAACAGCCCTCACCGCCAGCACAGGGCCCTTTTTACCACAGCTTGATAAAAAGACCCCTATATATACAATGAGCGGAACCAGGCAGCATATGAGTCAAGAATGAGCATGGAGAATGTTTCGTGCTTAGAGCAGCCCAGTTCAAATCCCACTACAACTCCTTGTGATTTTGGGCAACTCACTTAACTCCTCATTGCCTCAGGTACAATCCTAGCTTGCGAACTCTCTATGGCCAGAAAAATGCCCACTATGCCTCAATGTACACCCATTTTCTGGCATGCAGGGGATGTATAAGAAATTAAAATAAAATGACTGCCACAGAGTTTAGTAACCTCCCCTCTTAATCGCAGTTTTTTTGTTTTGCTTTTAAGAAAGCTGTCCTCTGGGGAAGGGATTTCCACAGGCAAAAAAAATGTTCTGTTCATTTTGGGGATATTTGGCATTTTCCCCTGCTTTTCAGTAATTTTTCAACTTGCATCATACATTCATGCTAATAAAATCATTTCAACCTGTATTAGAACATCTTAAGGCACAGAAATCAAGTGTACATATGTTAATTCATAGGTTAATGAACATTAAATCAATTTTGTGTGCATTAAACTTTTTAAGGCACTAACGCGTTCCGAACACAGCTTAAAATGGCGTACCACAGGATGTGCTCAGGCGTCCTACAGTGAGTGCCATTTTAGTACACGCTAATCTTTGCGCTCAATTTTTTTTCTTTTTCTTTTTTTTTTTGGGGGGGGGGGGGGAGGAAGCATGTCAGAGAGGCATTCCTGCACTAATCAGCACAGCTAGATAACCATGCACTAAATTATTGGCACAGGAATACCGCGTCAGCCCATACCAACTACAAAATATAGTTGGAGGGCATTGACTTTTTCTCTGATGTGAATTGTTCATGGTAACTTCATTGTGCAAATTTAAGTAGATATTTTTACATACACTGGGCCACATAAAGGGCGCAGTCGGCACTAATCTCAGATATTCAATATCAAACCATTTCCAGTGACCAGCATTGAATATCCGTGGGTTTTTTTGGCCGGCGCCAACTTTACCGGCTAAGCCAATATTCAGCGCTGACCAGTTAAGTTAATAGCGGGCAACAACAGGACTGCTATTTATGAGCTACAATTTGCCCAATAAACTTAGCCGGTCAGTGCTGAATATTTCCGGTTATTGCGCAATATAGCCAGTTAACTTTTCAACCATGAATATTCAATGGAGATAACCGGCTATCTCCCAGTGAACATTAGCGGTTAGTCAGCTAAACGCTTTTTAATCGTACAGGAGCTATTCCTGGCCAGCTAAATGGCGCTGAATATCGGAGGGACTGTGTTTATGTTTGTCTATTAGCAGCATGTGTTTAAAGAATTTATGAAATTTTTTTTAGTGCGAGAGCATGTTGGGAAGCGGAAAGCATGCATGCCGAGTTAATTGGGTAGTGTGGGTAAATTGCCACACGCTGCCCGATTAGTGTGAGAGTTAGGCAGGAGCCCTTACTGCCTAGTAAATAGGTGGCAGTTAAGGGATCATACGTTAATGGGAAATTAGTACGTGGCTATTAATACAAAAAAAAGAAACTGCGGCCGTTTTATAGCCGCGATAAAAGTGGCTTCAGCACGCGGGAATTCATGCACTAAAAAAAGCACAGGCCACTTTTTAATGCAGCTTTGTAAAAGGGCCCCTCAGGGCCATATATGGCGCCTGAAAAATCCATGCAGAACAAATTTCAGCCTAAGCGTATTCTATATGCAGTGAGTAGATTTAGGCACGATGTATAGAATGTGCTTGGTTGATATCCAAGTGCCTAGAACTACGTGCATCCATTTACACCAAGGAAAACATGGTGTAAATACCGGCTCATAGATTTAGGCACAGAGGGCCATATTCTATAACAGTGAGTGTAAATTTTGGAACGACCATGAAACGCCCATAACCAAGCTCCTTTTTGGCTGCACGCATTAGAATTTAGGCACGTAAATTCTAATTATTGCCAATTAGTACTCGTGATTGCTCGTTAAGGGGTTCTTTTACAAAGGTGCGCTAGCGTTTTTAGCACACGTTACACACTAGAAATACTTATAGGAATATATGGGTGTCTCTAGCATTTAGCGCCCGCTAAAACTTAGCGAGCCTTTGTAAAAGACCCCCTGTTAAGCCAATTAAGTTATGCGCATAGTTATAGAATACGCTTGGATTTCAGCACAGAACACTAGGCACGATATATAGAATTCGAGGGGTAAGTGTGTGATGATTAAACCAAAGATAACATGTCGATACTTGTTTCCCTCTGCCATATAACAACAACTTTATGATGACATTTTCTCATGATAATGGCTATAATTCTTTACATCACATGTATGTATAGTAACATAGTAACATAGTAGATGACGGCAGAAAAAGACCTGCACGGTCCATCCAGTCTGCCCAACAAGATAACTCACTCATATGTGCCACATTTTGTGTATACCTTACCTTGATTTGTACCTGTCCTTTTCAGGGCACAGACCGTATAAGTCTGCCCAGCACTATCCCCGCCTCCCACTACCGGCTCTTGCCACCCAATCTCAGCTAAGCTCCTGAGGATCCATTCCTTCTGAACAGGATTCCTTTATGTTTATCCCACGCATGCTTGAATTCCGTTACCGTTTTCATGAAGCTAAGTAATAAATTTAAAACAAACCGGAGAAAATATTTCTTCACCCAACATTGTACTTATGTCAGTGATTCCCAAACCTGTCCTGGGGGAACCCCAGCTAGTCAGATTTTCAGGATATCTACAATGAATATTCATGAAAGAGATCTGCATACCAAGGAGGCAGTATATGCAAATCAGTCTCATACATATTCATTGTGGATATCCTGAAAACCTGACTGGCTGAAGCTCTCCCAGGACAGGTTTGGAAATCACTGATGTGTGTAATAATTTACATTTTTACTGTATTATTATCAGGGATTGTTTGGGATAACTAGTACTTTATTGGTACCCCTGAATACATTTCCCACTGTTGTACTTTTTGTAAAGAGGTACAGGAAATATTTGACTTTTACTTCATAGACAACTCCTTTGCACAACAGAAGCCTAGGTTCTCAATACAGAATATTTGGTAATTAACAAAATAATGCAGGCCCCAGTTCTAGAACAGGTTTACCACAGAAACAAAACGAAAGAGACTTGCATTGCATGTTAATTTTAAACAAAATATTTAAACCCCCCCGTGTGGTTCCCAATGCTATGTTCTTTTAAAATAACATCTTTTTTTTCTAGGGATGTGCATAGCACACAATTGGCTCATTGGCATGACTTTTAAAAAATGTAGTGTACACCAGACCAATCAGCTGGTGTACACTACCAAATTAACCTACAATTTATTCCGTGCAATATATCAAGGGAAAAAATCTAAAATCTGAAAATACACCAAAAGATGTTTCGCTGTGCAAATCCCTTATTTTCTTTGAATCCTGCATTGTTATATATTTGATTAATTTGACATAGAGAAAGTATCTCTGGCAAGCATCAAACAAATGCTGAATAAACATGCCTAACAGCATATATCAAACAGCCCACAAAATTAGAGCACATAAGAATAGAATGAGTATCCTGCTGTTCCAGTGCTAAAATGGGAGGCCCTGGCCTGTGAAGCAAAGTTTTGACAGATCCCTAAGGGGTCCTTTTACCAAGCTGTGGTAAAAAGGGCCCTGCGGTAGCGGCGGGGGCTGTTTTTGCCATGAGCCAGGGCCATTTTTAGCACAGTGGGTAAAAAGCCCCTAAAAAAGACATGGCCATGGGCTGATCTGTACATCAGATTTACAATAATAAACTACTGTTTGTCTTATATCGATCTGCTATGTCATTTTTCCACCATGCAGTAAGACTATTCTTACCGTGTAGCCATGCGGGGGGGGGGGGAATCACTTACCGCCACCCACTGAGGTGGCGGTAAGGGCTCCCGTGATAACCTGGCAGTAATCGGGTTATCGCAGTGCAAGAAATTACAGAATTATTTTCCGTAGTGCCAGAAATGGCGTTCACTCGAGGCGGAACTACCACCAGTGGTAGTACCGGGTTGCCATAGGGCAACCCTTTAGTAAAGGGATCCTAAACCCACTGCCAGCAGTGTGAGGATCTAGAATGTTAGGGCTCTTCAAGTAGGAAAAGAGATGGCTAAGGGGGGACATGAGAGAAATCTACAAAATCCTGAGTGGTACAGAATGGGTAAAAGTGAATTGATTTTTTACTCTTTCAAAAAGCACAAAAAATAGGAGACATTCAATTAAATTACAAGGTAACACTTTTAAAACGAATAGGAGGACATATTTTTCCCTCAATGAACAGTTAAGCTCTGGAACTCATTGCCAGAGGATGTGGTTAAATTGGTTAGTATATCTGGGTTTAAAAAAGGTTTGGACAAGTTCAAGTCCATGGTCTGCTATTGAGATAGACAGGGGAGAAGCTACCGCTTGCCCTGGGATCAGGAGTATGGAATCTTGCTATAATTTGGATTTCTGGCAGGTATTTCTGACCTGGATTGCCTACAATTGGAAGAAGGATGCTGGGCTAAATGGACCATTGGTCTGACTAGGTATGGTTATTCTTTTGTTCATTGCAAGAGGCAAGAGTTGCCACATTGACCACAGAGGGGGGTGGGGGGGGGGACACCATCCAGGAGGATCTCAGTATACTGAGGATGCAACGAGATGCAGGATTCCCTGCAGTTGGTAAGGCAAATTTCAGAGGTGCTGGAAAGGACTCCTTCAATGGTTCTGGAGGTTTTGGACCTTTGACCAAGCTAGTAGAACTCACTCTGGAGTCCATCTGAATGGCGGTAGAGTCCCTGCATCAAGTCTGTTCACTATTTGCTCAACTTTAAACAATTTATCTGCTAAGACCAACACTATTTGCTCAACTTTAAACAATTTATCTGCTAAGGCCCAAGTGGTTGAGTCTGTTTCCACTGGTATCTCCAAGAAGGCTATGAATGTGGATACGAAGCTGTCACAAATTAAGGGGGTCCTTTGCAAAGGCACAATAGTGTTTTTAGGGCACGCTAATGATTAGCATATGCTAAACGCTAGAGCAGACCATAGGACTATATGGGCCTTTCTAGTGTTTAGGGGGGATTCTATATATGGCGCCTAAAAAGTCAGGGCGGAAAACATTTTCTCCTGAGTAATAAGCAGCACCCAGATTTAGTAACGGTATATAGAATACACTTTGTTGATATCCCAGTGCCTAAAACTACGTGTGTCCACTTACACCAACAAAAACATGGCATAAATCCTGGCACATAGATTTAGATTCTATAACTACAAGTACAAATTTCAGAGCACCCATGAAACACTCATTTCTCCACCCATAACCACACACCTTTTTTTTTTTAGAAGTTAGACGCAATGCATTACAGAATATGCTTAGCGAGTTGTGCACGTAAATTCTAATTATTGCCAATTAATGCTCATTATTGCTTGTTAAGTGCTGTTAAGCCAATTACGTTACACATGTTAAAGAATCCACCTGGATTTCAGCACGGATCTCTAGGCGCGCTATATATTAATAATAATATTACATTTGTACCCCGCACTTTCCCACATAATGCAGGCTCAATGCAGCTTACATAGTAATTTGAAATACAAAGTTAATCGAATTTTAATAAAACAGTAGTAAAACAATGTAAAGTTGGGCTTAGTAGTGTATGATAAGTTGAGATAGATAAAATATGACTAGGATAAAAGAGGGTAGACAGGATAGGATAGTGTAATTTGGGAGAAAGGGTAAGGAGAGTAAGGAGGGATAAAATTAAGGAGAGATGGAAAGAGAAGGATGGGAGGTTGGTATTTAAGTCAGAACAGAATTGGGGGTGAAAGTTGGCGAGATTAGGTTGGGGCATTTGGGTAGGCTTGCT
Organism: Microcaecilia unicolor; assembly: GCF_901765095.1. Lineage (NCBI taxonomy): Eukaryota > Metazoa > Chordata > Amphibia > Gymnophiona > Siphonopidae > Microcaecilia > Microcaecilia unicolor. The sequence goes on from NC_044032.1 coordinate 497,572,994, forward strand.
TAAAGAGATGAGCTTTCAGCATTTTTCTAAAGGGCAAGAAGTTGTTTATTAATCGGATTGGTCTGGGTATAGCGTTCCAAAGCTGGCTGCCCAAAAAGGAGAAACTGGATGCATAGTAGGTCTTGTACTTAAATTACTCTACAATTGGGAAGGTGTAGGTTAAGATAAGTTCATGAAGAATTAGATCTGTTTCTAGCAGGGAGGTCGATCAATTCATTCACGTAGCCAGGGGATTCGCCGTGGATGATCTTGTGGGTCATTGTGTTGATCTTAAAATTTATTCTTTCTTTGATGGGAAGCCAATGAAGCTTTGCTCGAAGAGGTGATGCACTTTCAAATTTTGATTTGCCAAAAATAAAGACACTGTTGCAGTACTCGGCGTGAATAGTAACAGTAGACTGTATCAGGTTCCAGAAAGTGTTGAGTGGGAGATAAGGCGTTAGCAAATGCTTATTTTTAGTGCGTGCTAAAAATGCTGGTATGCTTTTGTAAAAGGACCACTACAACTGTTGTCATCTGTGGTTCTGGATAAAATGATTATACATAGGAAAACAGAACATAACGCTAGGCAACCAAATCTGAGTTTTCTACAGGTTTTGACTGTTCCACCAAAGACTTATTTTATAGATATTTGACTGAAGGTAAGGTTAATTTCTGGATCTCCCAAAAACCTGACCGGCTGGGGTGGGATATGACAGCGCGCTAGGGGTGGGAAGTATGTATATTGATCCTCTATATTTATCTCATGCATTTTTGAATTCCGGCACATTTTTGCCCCCATCACCTTGACCAACAGGGTATTCTAGGCATCCAACATGCTGCTGAGAGAGAGTAACTCCAGAACTACCAGAAGAACAGAGTATGCAGTGCACCTAGGGAAGTGTCAGGCAGTCAGAAAAATAATATCCTGACTGCAGGAAGGCAATAATTGCATGTCTAAATGAAAAATAACTGAGATTTTTGTCTGTTGGAGGCTGCTGTGCATTGATAGATTCAAGCTGAGCCTTTTTTGTGTGTGTGTGTGTGTGTGTGTGTGTGTGTGCTTGCTGAAGCCTTTGAACCTCCTTCCTGGTGCTTCAAGAGTGATTAAGCTGTGCAGCTTTGAGAGCAGACATCAGCCTTTTCACTTTATATACTGCAGTTTACTGTTGATTTCCAGCCTATTCACCAATAATTCTGACCCAGATGCAGGAGAGATTTGTCACAGCAGCTGAAAGACCAGATGATTAAATTATGACTCTAATCACATAATAATGCCATGGCTATTTTGTCCCTCAGTTCATCAATGCACTTTTCCCAATAACTGACATTCAACAGTTTGGTACCTGCACAAAAAGATTTGCATGGAAAATCAAGAATATTTCCTGAAATCCTTGGCAAATTTGATAATTTGCAGGAATCCACATCAGGTCTGCCTACTACTGTTTTCTGTAAACAGGCAAATCCACTCAAATATGAGGTGCCTTCACTGATTCGTGGAAAAATGAAACAGGTTTCTTTTAAAAAAAGGTTAGGCCAACCTATACAAATTCGTTGCGGGTCCGTGAATAACTCTGCACACTTTTTTTGTTAAGTTGCATATCCTTATATAGGGGTCCTTTTTCAAAGGAGCGCTGAATGCTAGAGACGCCCAAAGGAATATATGGGCATCTCCAGCGTTTATCGCGTGCATTTTAGCACATGCAAAAAACACTAACGTGCCTTTATAAAAGGACCCCTAAATGTCTTCACATACTTCTTTTCTTACTACCTAATCCATCTTTACTCTCTGTGGCCTCAACACCTCTGCCAAGCCTGTGGTATGAGAGGAGATGACTGGCAAAGAGGCACCATAGGCCAAGGTAGGTACAGTGACATACTGAGTGCAAGGTGGTGGGGGTGGTCTATAAGTGCATTCATTCTGCAGCTCCTCAGTACCTCTCCACTCTCATCTCTCTCTACATTCCTCCCCGGGGAACTCCATTCACTGGGTAAATCTCTCTTATCTGCACCCTTCTCCTCCACTGCTAACTCCAGACTCCGTTCCTTTTATCTTGCTGCACCATATGCCTGGAATAGACTTCCTGAGCCGGCACGTCAGGCTCCATCTCTGGCCGTCTTCAAATCTAAGCTAAAAGCCCACCTTTTTGATGCTGCTTTTAACTCCTAACCCTTATTCACTTCTTCAGAACCCTTATTTTATCATCCTCACTTTAATATTCCCTTATCTTTTGTTTGTCCTGTTTGTCTGTCCTAATTAGATTGTAAGCTCTGTCGATCAGGGCCTGTCTCTTCATGTTCAAGTGTACAGCACTGCGTATGTCTAGTAGTGCTATAGAAATGATAAGTAGTAGTAGAGGGCAGGGTGGTGGGGGCAGTCTGCCCCTGGTGCACGCTGCCGGGGGGTGCAGGGAGCAGCCGCACAGCTGTCGACTCCTCTGGTTTCCTGCTCCCTCTGCAGGGGCAGGGAACCGGCAGAGCCGAAAGGCACTTGGCTGATCCCAGCACACCCAGGAGGTAAAAGCAATGCACCTGGGGAGGGGTTGAGGTGATGCGCTGGGAGGGGGGTGTGCAACGGCAATCTGCCCCATGTGGCAGCTGACCAAGGAACACCACTTGGTAGGTATAACAAATACCTCCCAGAGCATGATCTGGTCTAGTCCAGTTGGAATAGCTTTGAGGGGGGGGGGGGGCTACAGAAGGATGTGGGATGCATAAGTAACTAGGAACTGAAAAAAGGGGCAGAAAGAGGAGCTATGTGTGACAAACACAGTCACTCAGTGGTAGGACAGGAGCCGAGTTCAGTACAGCATATATTTTGATAACCGAATAACAGGATTGCCCCCAAAATTGTTGCATTTCTTCAGGACTAAAGCTGAGCAATTACCAAGATTATTCTTGTTTAATAAACCAGGTCTCTAAGATATTTCAAATTAAAAACAAAATAGGGGGCCCTTTTACTAAGCTGTGCTAAAAACAATGTTCTGCGCTATGACTATCTCATAGGTTTCCTGCAAGCTGAGGCCACTTTTAGTGCGGCAGTAAAATGGTCACATTTTCTGTTTCCCCTATCAATGGCCACATGCTAATTTCCCCAATTAACATGTGACCATTAGCATGGGAGCTTTTACCAACACTTATTTTCTAAATGATAAGGGCTCCTGTGCTAACCACTTGCTAATCGTTTAACACGCTGACATGTAGCTGCACTAACCAATTGGTACTCGGCATGCCTACTCTCCACCCCAAACATGCCCCCAGCACCTAAATATAAAAAGCATTTTTTTAGCACATGGGAAGCATGTGCAGATCCAAAAACTACCGCGAGACACCTGAGCGTTCCCCACAGTAGTGAATTTTAACCTGCTGTAAGCATGCGCTACTGCTTACCTCAGCTTAATAAAAGAGCTCCTAAGTAAATACAAAGAAAAACTGTGCAGATTTATGCCACTTTTTGGATATTTTTCTCTTTTGAAAATGAGCTCCATAGTATCATGGTAAGAAACGGCAGATAAAGACCTGAATGGTCCATTCAGTCTGCACAATTATTACCAAAAAAGGAGGAGGAGGGATGGAGCCAGTGATGAAAGTGGATGCCCCCAGATGACAGAGAGCTAAGCTAAGAGCATATTGCTATAAGAGCAAGGGGTGCACAGTTGAGGGCTTCTTTATCCTCTGAAAAACCCTCCATGGTTGTGTTTAATGATAGAGAGTTGAAGGTCTGCTGTTGACTGTGATAAACCACCATAAGCAACAAGACGATTGTTATATTCACAGTGGTCCATGCCATGATAACATCATGACTAGACTACTGTAATGCCCTGTGCACTGGCCAAACCAAAATGAGTTTGTATCAGCTCCAACTAATTCAGAATGCTGCAAAAGCTACACTGGCTACCAATACCTTACAGGGCTAAATTTAAAACTAGGTTTGATTTTCAAGGTCCTCAGACAAAACGGGCCAAAGTGCTTAAAGTGGAGTGGAGTGGAGGAGTGGCCTAGTGGTTAGAGTGGTGGACTTTGGTCCTGGGGAACTGGGTTCAATTTCCACTGCAAGCACAGGCAGCTCCTTGTGACTCTGGGAAAGTCACTTAACCCTCCATTGCCCCAGGTACAAATAAGTGCCTAAGCCGCATTGAGCCTGCCATGAGTGGGAAAGTGCGGGGTACAAATAAAAAAAAAATGTTAACCCTTTACATACCTTTAAGACCTCTAAGGTCCTCTCAAGAATCATCACTATCTGTACCCTCGTCAAAAGAAACTGTACAATGTGATACCCGCCAGCAAACCTTCTCAGGAGTAGCCCCCACGCTCTAAGGTCGACCTAAATTTCGCGATTTGGGTGTCCCTGACCGTATTATCGAAACGAAAGATGACGCCTATCTTGTTTCGATAATACGGGTTTCCCCGCCCATTCGCCGGGACGTCCTGCGAGGACGTCCTCAGGAAAACTTGGGTGCCCCTTTCGATTATGCCCCTCCACGAGTCTCTGAGAAGGGAATAGAGAAGGACTAATTAAATTCCAGATGAATAAACATATATAGTTTTTAACAGACCAATAATTTTCTAAAATTGATAAAATGCAAAAACAGATTGCCGTATTCAATTATATATAGAAAAAAAAATTAACATTTCCATGTGTTCTGCAAACTTTTTTGTGATACAGCTGGTGGTAAACTTGCCTGACTCAATCTTTTTTTGTATTTTATCGGTTTTAGAAAAATTTTATGATCGTTGGTTTTTGGTGTGTTAATAAATACTACTTTATGTATGTTCATTCACCTAGAATTTAATTGGTCCTTCTCTACTCCTTTCCCTGAGACTAAAATTCTATAAAGGTCATTCCACACAGAACAGCCTTTATAGAATACATTTCGTGCCTAATTTAGAGGGTAAGCACTGACGACTGCGAAAGGCTGGTGTAAATGCTTGCACCCAACTAATGGCAGTTAGGCATAGAAATACAGGCATTCTATAAAACCATGCTTAATTTCTGGGTATGACCCTTTCGAGTTGCACGCTATGAAAATTAGCCGTGCAGATTATAGAATAGGGCATAGGGCAGATCCGCAGGTAGCTCCCCACGACTACCAATTAAGTGTTTGTGAACACCAACTACTAACTGTTATCACCAATTAAGCCAATTACTTTGTGTAAATAATTGAGGGGGTCTTTTACTGAGCCGAAGTAGCGTTTTTAGCTCGTGGTAGAAATTAGCTGGTGGTAAATACCGATTTGCCCGTTCTATTCCTATGGGCATCTCGGCATTTACCACCACCTGATTTCTACCACGAGCTAAAAACGCTACCATGGTTTTGTAAAAGACCCACTGAGCTCCTAACTTTGGGTGACCTATACCGAATCCCCCCTAGTGCTTGTTGACACTAATTATTGGTACTTATCGCCAACTGGCTAATTTAGTTAGGCATGTAAATTACCCCCGTGTGCCCAACTTTTAGCATCCTTTATAGAATATGGGGGTTACTGTTCTGTTTCAGAAAACGATTGAGCCAAAACTTTTCCAGGCCCCTGTAATTTTAGGGCACTTTCACTGCAGGCTTTTCCATGTACTGTAACTTTTATTTTCTTAACAGTTGTGTACACAGTATGTCTACATCTTGTATTTTCCACTTAAGCTCCTGCCTCAAATAGCCTAATCCACATGTCATTTTCATTTCAGTGGTAAGGCAATTAGGTCAAAATAACTTCAAGCTGAAAGTGAAGAGTTTATTACAGCTGCCGCTGCTTTCTTTAGAGAAGAACTGATTTCAAACCACAAGAAAACCACATTTTAACCCCCTTTAGATTCTGATCATGAATTCTACATCAAAATATAACAAAGCATGGGGGAGTGTAAGCAAAGGTCCAAGGTTAATGGGTTTTTCATTTACTGAAATGAACACACACGCGCATATATTACTTTGACATATATTTTAAAACATATACACAGTAGATAATTGAAAAGAAATTAACCTTATAGATGTTCGCCTCTCCGGTTAGCAACGTCGGTCTTTACTTCCAGAAAGTTTCCCAGGGCGTTCACAAAGTGCAATTTTCGGTGACAAGTCGTTTTGCTGTTGTTGTTTTCGTGTGCTGCTACTTCTGAGAGCTGAAGTTGCTGTCCTGGTAAACTAGGGAAAGCCCGAAAACAGCTCTGCTGGGCCGGGAACTGGCTCCAGATACTCTGCTTCCTGTTTGACCTTTTTACCTTTCCTGTTGATCGAACAATGCAGCTCACTTCTCTGAACTAACAGAAAGTTGACTATTAACTGATATTCTTAATCCAAAAATTAGGGTTGGTTTTTTATTTTTTCTTCCCCTTGGCCTTTTTCTTAGTAATCCTGTCTGTGATCTATCACTGTCAAGAAATACAGATTGTCTGCTTGCCAACATCTGAAAGCTCTTGCTGCAGGAAAGCCTGTGGGGACTGGGGAGGAGAACTGGTGAGAGAGTGGTGAATGTTCAGGAACTGAAGGAATTTTTAAGAAGAAAACAAGAAGAAAGCAGGATCGTGTTGACTCCTCCCATCACCCAATCCACTGGAGACTCCTTACTTATGGGAGAACATTGGTAACTGTTTGTATATCTGATTTTAAAGTACTTACTATTTTTATAGCTTTATAGTGAGGCAGCCATGGGCATAATCATATATAAGAAATCATATGAAGGGTTAATTCTGTTAAAAGCTTGGTATTTGAATTGAATTCTTATTTCAAATTTCAACTTTTTACTTTGCAACTAAAGTGAAGGTATGCCAGATGGTTCATATTATTTGAAAGTCTTGGCCGAGCTAAGGTTAGGAAAGGTCAGAGAAAGGAATTCCTTTCACCCTTGTGAATAATGAATGCTAGCAAACACATATGTATTTTATTATGAGCCAGATATATTGTAGTTTAAAATGCTTAGATAGAAAATACTATTTAGAAAGAGAGAGGCAATAGATTAGTATTTACAAGTTTTTGATAGGTAGAATATGTTTATAAGAATGCTTACTTTAGAATATGTTGTATTCTGTGTAAATTAATAATTCTATGTAGGATGTTTGTTCAACTCTGTGTTACTTTTAAAATGATCCTTTGTCTGCTGTTTAAGGCTGCAGTGAAGGGGGGCCAACATGTGTTTTGAGTTATTCTGCAGTTCTGGCTGGTTCTGTGTATGAAGCTGATAGGTGAAAGAGGTCAGGGCTAGTCAGCTCTCTTCTCCTTGATTAATTATAGCTAAGTGTAGGACTGGCCTCCTGAAAGTATATATGTATGCTATTAAGTAAGATTGACTTTTGACCTCTTTAATGAATGCCAGAGTTTAGTTAGCAGTTAGTACTAGGAATATGAGAAATCAATCATAATAACATGTAAGAGACTGGAGCCCAAATGTCTGGCTTAAGGGGCCCCAGGTCAGAGGTCAGTTTAGGATGTCTGGAACCTATGTAACTGATATTTTAAAGTAATGATTGGTTGAGGCAAGGTAGCCAATCTAATTCCTTAACCAATTGGAGAGTAAGGGGGCTGGGCTGGGCTAGGCTAGGAGGAGGGCTTAGGACCCTATTTAAGTAGGAGCAGAAGCAGTTTACGTCAGAAGGAGCTCAGAAGAAAGAGAAGGACAGAAGGAACAGACAGAAGAAGGAGAAGACAGCATAAGAAGAGAGCTGAGACAAAGACACAGAGAGCTGAGAGAAAGAGAAGAGAGCTAGAACTGATGTCCTGCTTTGTTTGCTGGCAAATAAAGAAGATTACTCTCTCATTCTGGTGTGTGCTGTCTGACTCCTGAAGCATCACAAATTCATGCATCCATTCCTGCAACAATTCTTGGTGGCAGCGGTGGGATTCTGAATCCTGCATTAATCCCAGCACCCAACTGACTGGAGAACATACGCCGGGTATGTATTCTGTATTTTGTATTGTAATTCTAGCTAGAAAATTGTAAACCAGCCCCTCAAGAAGGAGGGAAGGAGAATCTGATCAATTCTCAGCAAAGGCCCTAGTACCTTCTAGTCGCGGGGACTAGAAGCGAAAACGCTTGAGCTTATCTGTATTTGAGAAATCTGAAATTGTTGGGTGGGATTTTCTGTATGGAATGTGTGATGAGTGAATGCTAAATGAGTGCGGACTTCTTATAGCTGCATTTCCAATTAACGCGAGTTCAATTGGTCAGCAACGGAAGGAAGCGATTGCTGTCTGTCTACCTAGTGTCTCGAGAGTGCAGACCCCTTACTGCATTCTCAAAAATTCCCCCCCTCTTTGTGTGTTGTAACTGTAAGCATTATGGGTGGGAAATCATCTAGACAAATTGTTACCCCCCTAGATTGTATGCTTAAAAACTTTAAAAAAGGCTTTTTAATTAATGACTATGGACAGACTTTAAGCTCAAGTACTTTAAGAACCTTGTGTGAAGTAGAGTGGCCATCTATGGGAGTGGGGTGGCCCCCTAGTGGCAGCTTAGATATTGAAGTAATCCGGAAGGTCTACAGCATAGTTGTAGGAGAATCAGAATATTCTGAACAACTCCCTTATATAGATTCCTGGGACAGCCTTGTGACTGACCCTCCCTCCTGGTTGAAAACTTATATGGGATCCCCAGTAAAATTCATGTTAGGCCGTGTTCAAAGAAAGATTAGAAAATCTAAACTAGAAGAGGGAAAGAGCCCTAGGAAGCTTACCACCCAATCAGTGGCTTCCGCCCCTACCCTGTCTGAGAAACCCATACTCTCTGATGACCCCTCAGATCTTGAGCCACCACCTTATGGCCCATTGTTGGGGTTCCGTGCTACCCCCAGAGATCCACGCCGTCCAGCCCAAGCTTCTCCAGCACAGGCTTCTCCGGATAGTTCTTCCCCTCCTGTGCCAAACCTGCCACACCCTAGGTTGGACTTTTCACCTGGCCTCTACCCTTCTGTGCCAAATCCTCTCCTGTTAACCTCTGTAGACCCACTTTGGGCTCCACTCCCTGACTCCTCAACTCCTGACAGCCCAGCCTCTCCCTCTAGCACCCCTACCCACTCATTAGGGGCCCGGCATCCCTTTCAATGGACTGAATCACCTGTGACCACCTCTCAGTCTATGAGTACCCCTCCCCATCCCTCAGGATTTCAACCTACCTCCACTGAATGGGTTAGACCCGCTGCAATTACCTTTGAGCATGATAGGAGGGTAGCTCCTAGCTCTACCTCAGGTTCCATTCCCACCTCCTCGAGGGTTCTGCCACTCCGACAGGTAACTACCACTCGACCGGATCCTAATAATGAGGGTCAGGTTATACAGGCACAGGCCTATCAGTATGTACCCTTCACAACCACTGATCTCCTGAATTGGAAGACGCATTACCCCTCTTATACTGAAAAGCCTCAGGCAGTGGTGGACCTAGTGGCTAGCATTATGGCCACCCATAACCCAACCTGGACTGATTGTCAACAACTTCTCCTGACCCTCTTCACAACTGAGGAGAGGCGGAAGATTTTGCAAAATGCTGAGGCCATCACGCGAGAGCGTGTTCCCGACGGGACACAGGATCCAGAGGGATGGGTTAGAGCTCGGTTTCCTCGCGCAGCTCCAGCTTGGGATCCAAATGATGGGCAGCACTATGAACTGTTGTCTGGCTATTGCCGGGACTTACTGGAAGGTATGAGGAAAGGCATAAAGAGGCCCATTAATCTGGCAAAGGTCTCTGAAATTCTCCAAGGGGCAACTGAATCCCCTGGGGCCTTTTTAGAGCGACTAATTGAAGCCTACAGAACATACACCCCATTTGACCCTGAAGCCCAAGAAAACCAGAGAATGGTGAATAGCGCATTGGTGGCCCAGAGTATGCCAGATATCCGGAAGAAGTTGCAGCGTCAGGAGGGATTCGCAGGGATGAATACCACCCAGCTAATTGAGATCGCAACCAAGGTTTTCATTAATAGAGATCAGGAGGTGCGCCGAGAGGCTAACCGGAAGATGCAGAAGAAGGCCGACCTTTTAGCGGCAGCCATTACTAATTCCACCCTTAACCGAGGTCGACCTCTAGCTAATGGGAAGCCAAAGTGGGACCCCGGACCACCAGCCAGGCCCCGAGATTCCTTCAATCAATCCCGGCCAAGGGGGGAGAATGCCAGACCAAGATTGGAGAGGGATCAGTGTGCCTATTGTAAGGAAAGAGGGCACTGGAAAGATGAATGCCCCCAGAGGCGCCAGGGACTGAGAAGGGGACCAGGAGATCGAGGAAGCCGAGGCCGAGTTCGAGAGGGAAGATATGAGCCTCCTGAATCTGACATCATCGGGATAGCCGAGATGGCAGAATGGGACGAATAGGACAGACCGGGTTCCTACAAACTGGGCTCCCAGGAACCTATGGTCAAGCTAACTATAGGGAGCCGCTCAATTCCATTCATGATTGATACAGGAGCTGAACATTCTGTTGTGACAGAGCGATTAGCGCCTGTGTCTGGAAAAACTGTCCGAGTGGTGGGAGCCACGGGGGTGCAGAACCGGAGGCCTTTCCTGACAACCCGTAGATGCCAATTAGGCTCACACATAGTCACTCATGAATTCCTGTATATGCCAGACTGTCCAATCCCTTTGTTAGGTCGAGACCTGCTGTCCAAGCTTAGGGCCCAAATTTCCTTTGACTCTGATGGCCAGACTTCAGTCTCCTTTCGGCCCCCAGCATCCAGCCCTAAGGGTATATTGAGTTTCTGCTGCCCTCTTGAAGAAGAATGGCGGCTGCATCAGTCACTTAGCCAAGTTGACCTACCCCTGGCAGACAGCTTTCAGGTCAGTGGGGTATGGGCAGAAGATAATCCCCCAGGGTTGGCCCGAAATATTCCTCCTGTACATGTAGATTTACTTCCAAATGCCCGGCCAATCCATCTTCGCCAATACCCAATTCCCAGAAAGGCTCTGGAAGGGATTCAAGCACATTTGAATCGTCTGTTATCCCATGGAATTATTCGTCCTTGCCAGTCTCCATGGAATACGCCACTATTGCCAGTTCAGAAGCCAGGGACTGAGGACTACCGGCCAGTCCAAGACTTACGAGTGGTTAACAAATCCACTATCTCATTACACCCTGTAGTGCCTAATCCATATGTCCTGTTAGGATTGATACCTTCTGGAGCTACCCATTTCACAACACTAGACCTAAAAGATGCCTTCTTTTGTATTCGGGTGGCCCCCGCCAGTCAATTGCTTTTTGCCTTTCAATGGGAAAACCCAGTAACAGGAAGGAAGCTTCAGTATACATGGACCCGCCTGCCACAGGGGTTCAAGAATTCCCCCACCATTTTTGGGACAGCCCTAGGACAAGACCTTAAGACTTTTAAATCTGAGCCTTCCAGGCGAGTTTTACTCCAGTATGTAGATGACCTCCTGATTGCAGCAGTGACCCAGGAAGAGTGTTTTGAGGCTACTAGAGAATTGCTGGAGCTACTCTTGGATGCAGGCTATAAGGTCTCACGCTCAAAGGCCCAACTCTGTCAGTCAGAAGTGAAGTATTTGGGCTTCTGTATTTCCCAGGGAAGTCGGAGACTGGATGCTAGTAGGAAGCAAGCGGTAGCTGCAATTCCCCAACCCAAGTCCAGAAGAGAAGTTAGGGAATTCCTGGGAGCAGCTGGATTCTGCAGAATTTGGATTCCAAATTTTGCATTGATGGCGAAACCCCTTTACCAGGCCACAAAGGGGGGTGAAAAGGAACCATTTGAATGGGGACCTACTGCTCAACAATCCTTCATTGCCATAAAGAAAGCCCTACTCCAAGCCCCTGCGTTAGGCCTTCCTGATGTGGAGAAACCTTTCTCACTGTATGTCCATGAGCGACAGGGGGTTGCTCTAGGTGTGCTGACCCAGATGATGGGATCCTGGCAGAGGCCTGTTGCATACCTGTCTAAACAGCTGGATGGAGTGGCTAAAGGATGGCCAGCCTGCATGAGGGCCATTGCAGCAACAGCCTTACTGGTCCAGGAAGCTGATAAGTTGACCTTGGGGCAAGAACTGGTTGTTAAAGTCCCCCATGCAGTTCTCACCCTCATGGAGTATAAGGGCAATTACTGGTTTACAAATAACCGTATGGTTAAGTACCAAGCCAGTTTGTGTGAGAATCCACGGATACACCTGGAAACAGTGGCTACATTCAATCCTGCCACTCTTTTGCCAGCATCTGAGGGACCACCGGATCATGACTGTATCCAAACTATGGATGAAGTGTACTCCAGTCGACCAGATCTTAAAGATGTTCCGTGGAGGGACCCAGATGTAATTTATTTTACAGATGGAAGCAGTTATGTGGAGAACTCCAAGCGACTGGCAGGTTATGCTGTGGTGACAGAGGACAAGGTGATAGAAGCAAGAGCCCTGCCCCAAGGAACTTCAGCCCAGAAAGCAGAACTTGTGGCCCTCATACGAGCTCTGGAGTTAGCAGCAGGACTGGTGACCAACATTTATACTGATTCCAAGTATGCCTTCACAACTCTACATGCTCATGGAGCTTTGTATAAGGAAAAGGGACTCATAAATGCTGCAGGCCAACCTGTTAAGTATGGACCTGAAATACTTCAGCTGCTAGAGGCTGTGTGGGCCCCTAAGAAGGTAGCTGTCATTCATTGCAGGGGACACCAAAGAATAGATACTCCAGTGGCCCGAGGGAACCGCCATGCTGATCGGGTGGCCAAGGAAGCTGCTCGAGGACCCCCAGCAAGTACTGTGACTCCCCTGTTCCAAATCCGATTGCAAGAATGGACACCTATGTATACCCAAATGGAAGAGAAATGGGCTCAAGAAGAAGGTGCAGTAAGGAGACCTGATGGCTGGTTACATCTCCCTGATACCAGAGTTCTGGTGCCACGCCACCTAGCTTGGCCTGTAGTGTCTCAAGCTCATGACCTATCACACTTAGGGAAAACAGCACTAGCCCGCCTACTCAATCGAGTAGTGGTGCTGGAAGGATTGGATAGTCTGGTTGCCACTGCCTCTGCCCGATGTACTCTCTGTGCCCAGAATAATGCCCGTCAGGGACCCCGTATTCCACCAGGAGTTCAGTCTAGAGGACTAACACCCTTTGAGTCCCTAGTTATAGACTTCACAGAAATGCCCAGGAGCGGTAGGCTCCGATACCTCTTGGTCATGGTCTGTACCTTTTCTGGGTGGGTGGAAGCATATCCTACAGTTACTGAGAAAGCCACAGAAGTAGCTCGAGCCCTCCTTAGGGATGTCATCCCCAGGTATGGACTGCCCCTTGCCATAGGTTCAGATAATGGTCCCGCCTTTGTTGAAGCTACACTTCAGGCCCTGTCCCGCGCATTGCGCATTACCTGGAAATTGCATTGTGCCTATCGTCCCCAGAGTTCAGGGCAGGTTGAGCGAGCAAACAGAACCTTGAAAAATAGCCTAGCAAAGATTTGTCAGGAAACCCAACTGAAATGGCCACAGGCACTGCCACTAGCCCTCTTCCGCCTCCGATGTACCCCAACTAAAGGAACAGCCCTCTCTCCCTTTGAAATTGTGTATGGGAAGCCCCCAGCCATTTTACAGGGAATTAAGGGAGACATAGGGATTTTAGGGTCTGCCCAGGTGCAGGAGCAGGTAGCCCTCCTGGGTAAGATAATTTCTGAGCTTCAGTCTTATGTGAGAGAAATAAACCCTGTCCCCTTCCAGGCTCAGGTACATTCCTTCCTGCCAGGGGATAGAGTTTGGGTGAAAGACTGGAAGCTCCAGCCTTTGGGGCCCCGATGGAAAGGACCTTTTACTGTTTTGCTTTCTACCCCTGCAGCTGTGAAGGTCGCAGGGATTACTCCATGGGTCCATTGGTCTCGAATTAAGTCTGCTGATCAGACTGAGCCCAGCACGGATCAGACGGAGCCTAGACAGTGGAGAGCAGAAAGTGATCCAGCGGAGCCATTGAAGTTGCGCTTGACCCGAACCAAAGAATCTACTAGCTGAAAAGAAGGGTCAACTGCATACTGCAGGAGCGGCTGAACTTCGGCTTCACACTGAGACTCTTTCTTGCCCTGATTCTGGCTTTCTTGGAATTTGAAAGCTTGATCCTTATCAGTTGAGGGTCTATCCCAACTGGTATAAGAACTCAAAGACTGAGAACACTATATGAGAGTAATCTGTGATTAGCACAGACTGTTGAAATATTATTGCTTAATTAGTTTGCTGTATTTGTTTTAGATTAGGAAGAAAGAAAATGTTAGTAATTTGGATGCTTTTGTTGTTTTCTACTCCTTGCCTCCTTGTTCCTAATACCCCAACTCGCTCCAACCTTTGGTTACACTCTGTCCAGGAACTAATTAGCCAGGCAAAGATTACTTCCCCTTGTATTGTGTGTTCCCGATTTTCTCCTTATACCACAGATGTCCCAGCTGTTCCTGTCCCTGTGCAACTCCCAGCTCTTATACCTCCCTACTTTTCGAGTTCAGGTCCTTGGAGCCAGGATTATACTTGGTGGTCCTTTTATAATGCTACTTCCCCCTCTGAATCTTCTCTAAGGCCAGTTTTTACGTCTCCCTATCCAGCCTCTGGAGTGTTTTGTTTAACAAGAAGCATCTCAACTGTTCTTCCCATTCCCTGTAACTATACTAATGTTCTCCCAGAAAAAGGAGAATCTGTGTGGGTAGTTTCTCCAGGTACTCCTATGTGCCCTGCTACCATACCTGTAGATTATGACCCAGGTGATTATCTGGCTCCTAAGCGTACCACTGAGAAGACTATAGTGTCCAAGCTTATTTTCTACTTTCATAAGTCCCCGGGGTATGAAGAGTTACTAACAAATGAGCAGCCTGTCACAATTGGGGATTGGCGCCTATGGTGTGCAAAGTCTCCATTTCGTCTTCGTTCCCCCTGGGATAGGGGCTCGCATTATGGGCACCCTAAGTACCCTGTCCAGCCTGAGCCAACATTTATTGGGAATTTTCCTCACCCTCTCCTTGGTCATTACTGGCTCTGTGATAATGTCCTCCACATGATTCTTCCCCCTACATATAATTTTTGTGTATTGGTAACCTTGAATTATTTTCCTAAAGTTATTCCTCTTAAGCCACTATCCCCGCACCGCTCTAAGCGAGAGGCTTTGTCCTTACCCTCCTCCGTTGCCACAGAGGATGAGGCGATTGAATTAGCCCTCCAGTATATCAATTCTACTTATCCTCTGACTAAAAAGAGACTTGTAGCCCTTTCTGCCACAGCCTGGATTCCAATTGGAGGCCCGGTAGCGGGTATTACTGAACTAGGTATGGCTACCCGGAGACTTCAATCCCTACTCCATGTTTTAGTTCATGAGCTGAATGTGGTAGTCAATGCATTGCAGGATCAAATTAATGAATTAAGTATAGTTTCTCGGTATAATCGTATGGGCCTTGACTACCTCTTTGCAGCCCAGGGTGGTCTCTGCACAGTGCTAAATTCTTCAGAGTGCTGTACTATTGTCATAAATAGGACGCATGTAGTTAGGCATGCCATGGATAAAGTCCTACAGTTGGCCAGCCTTAATGTGGAGGATTACCGAGGAGGATTAGACCTTACCTCCTGGTGGTGGTCATTGACCTCCTGGATACGTCCCTTGTTCATTTCCCTAATAGTCTTAGTTTTAGCAGGGTTTTTGTTTTGTTTCCTGGCCTCATGTGCTTCGGCAGTATGCCGTCGAACCTTAACAAGTAGGGTAATGGTGATTCACAAGTCTATTCCTAATTAGGATCACTATAATCTCCAGAGTTTGAGTTGTGAGACTTATCTCTGCATAAGCTGATTTTAGTCTCAAAGGGGGGAATGAGGCAGCCATGGGCATAATCATATATAAGAAATCATATGAAGGGTTAATTCTGTTAAAAGCTTGGTATTTGAATTGAATTCTTATTTCAAATTTCAACTTTTTACTTTGCAACTAAAGTGAAGGTATGCCAGATGGTTCATATTATTTGAAAGTCTTGGCCGAGCTAAGGTTAGGAAAGGTCAGAGAAAGGAATTCCTTTCACCCTTGTGAATAATGAATGCTAGCAAACACATATGTATTTTATTATGAGCCAGATATATTGTAGTTTAAAATGCTTAGATAGAAAATACTATTTAGAAAGAGAGAGGCAATAGATTAGTATTTACAAGTTTTTGATAGGTAGAATATGTTTTATAAGAATGCTTACTTTAGAATATGTTGTATTCTGTGTAAATTAATAATTCTATGTAGGATGTTTGTTCAACTCTGTGTTACTTTTAAAATGATCCTTTGTCTGCTGTTTAAGGCTGCAGTGAAGGGGGGCCAACATGTGTTTTGAGTTATTCTGCAGTTCTGGCTGGTTCTGTGTATGAAGCTGATAGGTGAAAGAGGTCAGGGCTAGTCAGCTCTCTTCTCCTTGATTAATTATAGCTAAGTGTAGGACTGGCCTCCTGAAAGTATATATGTATGCTATTAAGTAAGATTGACTTTTGACCTCTTTAATGAATGCCAGAGTTTAGTTAGCAGTTAGTACTAGGAATATGAGAAATCAATCATAATAACATGTAAGAGACTGGAGCCCAAATGTCTGGCTTAAGGGGCCCCAGGTCAGAGGTCAGTTTAGGATGTCTGGAACCTATGTAACTGATATTTTAAAGTAATGATTGGTTGAGGCAAGGTAGCCAATCTAATTCCTTAACCAATTGGAGAGTAAGGGGGCTGGGCTGGGCTAGGCTAGGAGGAGGGCTTAGGACCCTATTTAAGTAGGAGCAGAAGCAGTTTACGTCAGAAGGAGCTCAGAAGAAAGAGAAGGACAGAAGGAACAGACAGAAGAAGGAGAAGACAGCATAAGAAGAGAGCTGAGACAAAGACACAGAGAGCTGAGAGAAAGAGAAGAGAGCTAGAACTGATGTCCTGCTTTGTTTGCTGGCAAATAAAGAAGATTACTCTCTCATTCTGGTGTGTGCTGTCTGACTCCTGAAGCATCACAAATTCATGCATCCATTCCTGCAACAATAGGGCAATTTAATAATCTAGGTGTCCACTCTTACATATATTCACCCGAATTCAAAGGTAGAGCCCTCGTGGAGTTGTGCTGACATGATTGAGAGCCACGGTGACTAGTAGCACAACTCTACGAGGGCTCTACCTTTCACCTTTGCCACACTGAAAGCCTTATGGATCTGAGATAAGTGGACATTGCAGTTTGTGGTGGTGACGGGTCGGGAGGTAGGTCAGTGCTGTGATGTTCTCTAGTTGAAGTGCTGATTTGTTACTGTGGCTAATGGTATAAGCACAACAATACATACTGAGCACCAGGGCCGTGCCAACATGGTAAGCGAGGTAAGCATGGCAGGAGGGCGCCCCACCGCACCATGCTTACCTCGCCCTCTTCTCCCCAGATCCTTTTCCTTTTTTTTTTTGTTGTTTAAATTTACCTCTGTCCGGCGGCATAGTGTCAGTGAGAAGGAGGCAGCGCTCCCCCGCCCCGACGTGTCTACTAGTCTCCCCTTCGCTGTGTTCCGCCTTCTTCTGACGTCAGAAATGACGTCAGAAAAAGGCGGGACACTTAGCGAAGGGAAGAAGACTAGTAGACACGTCGGGGCGGGGGAGCGCCGCCTCCTCACTGACGCTACGCTGCCGCCGGACAGAGGTAAATTTAAACCAAAAAAAAAAAGGAAAAGGATCTGGGGAGAAGAGGGCGGGCAGTGTAGCGATCGTTTTCGGGGGGAGCGGTGCGGTGCCAATGGGGGGGGGCAGCAGCGGTGCGGTGCCAACGGGGGGGGTGCCGGAGGCGCCAACTGCAGGGGGGCGCCGGAGACCCTAGGCACGGCCCTGCTGAGCACTGCAAAATAAAAATATTGTGTTCAGTTTTGGAGGCCGTATCTTGCTAAAGATGTAAAAAGACTGGAAGCGGCGCAAAGAAAAGCTATGAAAATGGTATGGGATTTGCGTTGCAAACCGTACGAGGAGAGACTTGCTGACCTGAACTTGTATACCTTGGAGGAAAGAAGAAACAGGGGTGATGTGATACAGACGTTGACATATTTGAAAGGTATTAATCCACAAACAAACCTTTTCCGGAGATGGGAAGGCAGTAGAACTAGAGGACATGAATTGAGGTTGAAAGGGGGCAGACTCAGGACTAATGTCAGGAAGTATTTTTTCACGGAGAGGGTGGTGGATATGTGGAATGCCCTCCCGCGGGAGATGAAAACGATAATGGAATTCAAACATGCGTGGGATAAACACAAAGGAATCCTGTTTAGAAGGAATGGTTCCGTGGAATCTTAGCGGAGATTGTGTGGCGACGCCGGTAATTGGAAACAAAATTGGAGCTGGGCAGACTTCTACGGTCTACACCCTGATCATGACTGAATAGATAGGGATGGGCTGGAGTGTAAATTTTAAAGGACTTCGATGTTAGCTTCAGAACTTAGTACAAGAACAGTACTGAGCAGACTTCTGGTTTGTGCCCTGTGAAAGGCAAGGACAAATCAAACTTGAGTATGCATATAAAGTATCACATACCATGTAAAATGAGTTTATCTTGTTGGGCAGACTGGATGGACCGTAAGGGGTCTTTATTTGCCGTCATTTACTATGTTACTATGTAACATCACGTTTCAACAGGTGTCTGGCACCCAGAGAATTGGCCTTAAATGTGATTCTATAAAGCGCTATCTCCCCCCCACCCCAGCATAGGGAGAATTCTATACATGGTGCTCAAAAATCAGCTCAGACAAAAATGTAGCGTGAATAACAAGACTCTTCCAGAAATACCAGAGAGAGAAATTCCTATACGCTTTATCTCTTAAATGAATTGATGTTAAAATTGATGACTTGACACGGCACCATGTTTCGGCTAAAGTGCCTACCTCAGGATTCTGTTTGCATTTGATATGATCCAAAAAATGTGAAACAATGCTTCATACAATTACAACAAAAGGATGCAGTCTTTAAAAAGACTGCCAATCACAAAGTAGAGTACTGCTTTGGCTACAGTACAAACTTGAGAGAATATATCAACCCTGAACAACCGCAAAATTTGCACTGCTGTGGCTGCTTTTCAAATTGCTGAATCACTCAAAAATCAGCATCAGAGAAACGGGGCTCTAAGCGCTATTCTACAAAGGGTGCTCCGGGGTGCAACCAAGTTGAATGCCAGTATTTACGCCAGCTGAAACTTGGTGTAATTGCTGGCACCCAACTCATGGCATTTTCAGTGCATAAATGAGGCTATTCTATAACACTGCCCACATCTTTTCAGCATGTCCCTGACCCACTCATGCTTCTCCCCTGGCCACACCCCTTTTGAGTTGCGCATTATGGGGTCCTTTTACAAAGCGGTGGTAAGCCCAACGCGGGCACCAGCAGTAGTTGCAGCCCCAGCGTGTGCCATTTCCCACACTAGGAAAAATCAGCCTGTATTTTTTTAGCGTGCCGCTAACCCAGATGTAATGGGGCAGCACCGTGTGCTACCTGGTTATCACCGGGTTAGTGCAGGAGCCCTGAGTGCTCCACAAGATCAATCTTAACGCGTGGCCATGGCTATTTTCAGCCCTTTTTACCTGCTGCGGTACAAAGGGCTGCAGCACGTGGCAAAAATGGCCCCATGCCGCTAGCTCAGGGCCCTTTTTACTGCAGCTTGGTAAAAGGACCCCTTTGGGATTTAGGCATCCAGGGATCTAGAATAGCACATAGGCCAGTGGTTCCCAAGCCTGTTCCTGGAGGCACCCCAGCCAGTCAGGTTTTCAGGATATCCACAATGAATATTCATGAGAGATTTGCATGCAGTGAAGGCCAGGGGTGTATCTGCGTGGGGCCACAGGGGCCTGGGCCCCCGCAGATTTCGCCCTGGACCCCCCTACCGCCGTTAACCCTCCCCCGCCTACCGCCAACCCTTTCCCCGCCTACCACCGTCACCTACCCCCGAGGTCCACTCCTGCCGGTTTTTTAAAATATTACTTCAGCTGGCGGGGGACCCCAACCCCCGCCAGCCCAGCCGAGGTCTTTAACTTCTTCATCCTCGTGCTGTTACAGCTGCAATGCATCCTTCCAGTTGGATGTCCTGCACATACAACGTGCTGCGACGTCAAACTCCGTCCAACTGGAAGGATGCATTGTAGCTTTAACAGCACGAGGATGAAGAAGTTAAAGAAGACCTCGGCTGGGCTGGCAGGGGTTGGGGTCCCCCGCCAGCTGAAGTAATATTTTAAAAAACCGGCAGGAGCGGACCTCGGGGGTAGGTGACCGCGGTAGGCGGGGAAAGGGTTGGCAGTAGACGGGGGAGGATTAACGGTGGGGGGGGGGGACGGCGGCCGGGGGGGGGTTATAATGTGCCCCCTCACTCTAGCCCCTGCCCCCCCTACCGCCAAACCTCAGATACGCCCCTGGTGAAGGCAGGGGTGCCTCCAGGACCAGGTTTGGGAACCACTGGCATAGGCAGATACACACAGAAAACCAAATTAGTGCCAATTAACTTTAATAATTGATTGTTAAGGTCAATTAATTGAGAGCTAATGGCTCAATAACCAATTAGTTTGTATGTGCCTTTTGAATCTGTACTGAAATTTCAGCACTATACAGTGGGGGAAATAAGTATTTGATCCCTTGCTGATTTTGTAAGTTTGCCCACTGACAAAGACATGAGCAGCCCATAATTGAAGGGTAGGTTATTGGTAACAGTGAGAGATAGCACATCACAAATTAAATCCGGAAAATCACATTGTGGAAAGTATATGAATTTATTTGCATTCTGCAGAGGAAAATAAGTATTTGATCCCCCACCAACCAGTAAGAGATCTGGCCCCTACAGACCAGGTAGATGCTCCAAATCAACTCGTTACCTGCATGACAGACAGCTGTCGGCAATGGTCACCTGTATGAAAGACACCTGTCCACAGACTCAGTGAATCAGTCAGACTCTAACCTCTACAAAATGGCCAAGAGCAAGGAGCTGTCTAAGGATGTCAGGGACAAGATCATACACCTGCACAAGGCTGGAATGGGCTACAAAACCATCAGTAAGACGCTGGGCGAGAAGGAGACAACTGTTGGTGCCATAGTAAGAAAATGGAAGAAGTACAAAATGACTGTCAATCGACAAAGATCTGGGGCTCCACGCAAAATCTCACCTCGTGGGGTATCCTTGATCATGAGGAAGGTTAGAAATCAGCCTACAACTACAAGGGGGGAACTTGTCAATGATCTCAAGGCAGCTGGGACCACTGTCACCACGAAAACCATTGGTAACACATTACGACATAACGGATTGCAATCCTGCAGTGCCGCAAGGTCCCCCTGCTCCGGAAGGCACATGTGACGGCCCGTCTGAAGTTTGCCAGTGAACACCTGGATGATGCCGAGAGTGATTGGGAGAAGGTGCTGTGGTCAGATGAGACAAAAATTGAGCTCTTTGGCATGAACTCAACTCGCCGTGTTTGGAGGAAGAGAAATGCTGCCTATGACCCAAAGAACACCGTCCCCACTGTCAAGCATGGAGGTGGAAATGTTATGTTTTGGGGGTGTTTCTCTGCTAAGGGCACAGGACTACTTCACCGCATCAATGGGAGAATGGATGGGGCCATGTACCGTACAATTCTGAGTGACAACCTCCTTCCCTCCGCCAGGGCCTTAAAAATGGGTCGTGGCTGGGTCTTCCAGCACGACAATGACCCAAAACATACAGCCAAGGCAACAAAGGAGTGGCTCAGGAAGAAGCACATTAGGGTCATGGAGTGGCCTAGCCAGTCACCAGACCTTAATCCCATTGAAAACTTATGGAGGGAGCTGAAGCTGCGAGTTGCCAAGCGACAGCCCAGAACTCTTAATGATTTAGAGATGATCTGCAAAGAGGGAGTGGACCAAAATTCCTCCTGACATGTGTGCAAACCTCATCATCAACTACAGAAGACGTCTGACCGCTGTGCTTGCCAACAAGGGTTTTGCCACCAAGTATTAGGTCTTGTTTGCCAGAGGGATTAAATACTTATTTCCCTCTGCAGAATGCAAATAAATTCATATACTTTCCACAATGTGATTTTCCGGATTTAATTTGTGATGTGCTATCTCTCACTGTTACCAATAACCTACCCTTCAATTATGGGCTGCTCATGTCTTTGTCAGTGGGCAAACTTACAAAATCAGCAAGGGATCAAATACTTATTTCCCCCACTGTATATAGAATCCAGGGGATATTGTGCAGGTAAATGCTTAGAATATTAGCACTTGTAGGCATATGTGTGCACGTACACACATAAGTGGTAGCAGGGTGCCTAATCGCAATTCTACAAATGCCCACATAGCTTACAACAAAGTGCATAGTTGAAAGGGGGGGGGGTGTACACAGGAGATACACTTTGGTGGGACTAAAGCAGGGCTCCCACTAAGGCAGGTGACTAGCACAGTGCTGCATGTAGGTACCTGTACTTATGCCAAGTCTAGGGCTGGTGTAACTGCAGGCAGGTGTGGCCCAAGACAACCTGCCGCCTGAGGTGAAGAATGAGCTGCCGCCCTACCAACCCTTCCCCCCCCCCCAAGGTGAGGAATGAGCTGCTGCCCCCGGCACCCCTGCAATGGTCTGCCATCTTCTCCCCTTACTTCCCCAACCCCTTTCCACCAATTTACCTTTTCTTTCTCATTTTTCCAAAGGCGGTGGCAGCGATTCCCAGAGGCTGCCCTGCCACTTGGCTCGACCCTTTTTTTTACTGCGGCCCGCCTTTCTGATGTAATTTCCTGTTTCCGCGGAGGCAAGCTGCAGTAGACAGAAGGGGCCGGGGCTGGCGGCAGGGCAGCCTGTGTGAATTGCTATTCCCACCTTTGGAAAAAGGAGAAAGAAAAGGTAAATTGGTGGAAAGGGAATGGGAAAATAAGAGCGGGAGGCGATACTGCCTCAGAAGAGTGCTGCCTGAGGCCTGCGCCTCAGGTGGCTTAATGGTAGAGCCACCCCTGACTACAGGCACCTAAATATTAGGTGTGCCGATACCAGGTTATCTTAGTATTCTATAGTGGAATGTGGAGGGGCATAATCAAACAGGGACAAACATCTCTAAGGGCGCCCATCTTTAAGGACGCCCCAGTGAAGGGGCGGGGAAACCACTATTATCGAAACAAGATGGGTGTCCATCTTTCGTTTCGATAATGCGGTCAGGAACGCCCAAATGCCAAAATTTAGGTCGCCCTTAGAGATGGTCAACCGAAATGTTGAGATGGTAGACCTTAGAGATGGTCGTCCCCGGTTTTCAGCGATAATGGAAACCGAGAACGCCCATCTCAAAAACGACCAAATCCAAGGCATTTGGTCGTGGGAGGAGCCAGCATTCGTAGTGCACTGCTCCCCCTTACATGCCAGGACACCAACCGGGCACCCTAGGGGGTACTGCAGTGGACTTCAGAAATTGTTCCCAGGTGCATAGCTCTCTTACCTTCGGTGCTGAGCTCCCCAAACTCCTCCAAAACCCACTCCCCACAACTGTACACCACTACCATATCCCTAAGGGGCAGTGGCGTAGCTATGTGGGGCCATGGGGGCCTAAGCCCCCGTAGATTTGGCCGTGGACCCCCCTGCCGATGGCCCTCTCGACCCCCCTTCCTCCAACGTCTCTCCCCCGCCGCCGCTGTCGTCACTGCCGCCGTGGGCTACATTTGCTGGCGGGGGAACCCCAATCCCCGCCACCCAAGGTCCTCTTCTTCCCGCGAAGGCTTCGTTCTGTTTCTGATGTCCTGCACATCAGACTCACAGAACAGAATGAAGCCAAGGCTTCATTCTGTTTCTATGAGTCTGACGTCGCAGGATGTCAGAAACAGAACAAAGCCTTCGCGGGAAGAAGAGGACCTCGGCTGGCGGGGATTGGGGTCCCCTGCCAGCAAAGGTAGACCATGGCGACGACGGCGGGGGAGGGTCGTCGGCTGGAGGGGGGTTGAGAGGGTCATCAGCAGGGGTCATCAAAGTTGGTGGTGGCGGCAGCGGCACTGGACGGGGGCTAAAATATGCCCCCTCACCTCGGGCTCTGGACCCCCCTCCCGCCAGTCTGGCTATGCCCCTGCTAAGGGGCGAAGGGGGGCACCTACATGTGGGTTCAGTGGGTTTGTGGTGGGTTTTGAAGGGCTCACATTTACCACCACAAGTGTAAAAGGTGGGGGGGGGGGATGGGCCTAGGTCCGCCTGCCTGAAGTGCACTGCACCCACTAAAACTGCTCCAGGGACCTGCATACTGCTGTCATGGAGCTGGGTATGACATTTGAGGCTGGCAAAAAAAAAATTTAATATTTTTTTTACGGTGGGAGGGGGTTGGTGACCACTAGGAGAGTAAGGGGAGGTCATCCCCGATTCCTTCCGGTGGTCATCTGGTCAGTTTGGGCACCTTTTTGAGGCTTGGTCGTGAAAAAAAATGGACCAAGTAAAGTCAACCAAATGCTCGTCAGGGACGCCCTTCTTTTTTCCATTATTGGCCGAGGAAGCCCATCTCTTAAACACGCCCCAGTCCCACCTTCGCTACGCCTCCGACATGCCCCTGTGAATTTTGGTCATCCCGCGATGGACTGCAGTTGAGGACGCCCAAAATCGGCTTTCGATTATGCCGATTTGGGCGACCCTGAGAGAAGGACGCTCATCTCCCAATTTGTGTCGGAAGATGGGCGCCCTTCTCTTTCAAAAATGCCCCTGATATGCACTTAGATTCTGTTCTAGAACAGGCTCCTGCATGGCCTCAGGGTGCCCTCTTATAGAATTGCCTCCTTAGTGGATTGATGCAGCGCTGTACAATGGTGATGTTCATGTATGATAAGTCACTACCCAAAAGAGCTTTCCTGAGGCAACAAGAGCAGTGTCTATGGGAGAGAAGTGGTATTATTTGAACCTTGGATTCCCTGATTCCCTAAACACTAGAATCTAGATCACTTCTTGGACATCAACTGGAAGTTGAACATTTGACATATTTGTTTTATCGATCAACATACTGTAGCAAATAGGAAAATTATTTAGAGGTCGCTATTCAACGTGATTTAACCAGCTGGTTAAATCACTTGTTTGGGGCTATCCACTGATATTCAGTGGCATTTAACCAGTTAGTGTCACAGAATATCACCACAGTCCGCTAAACTCAAAGCTGATTATTTTGTGGGCAGTCCAGAGGTAGAGTCGGCACTTATGTGGTTAAGTGCTGATAGTCAGCCCTTAACTGCCAAAGATTAGTGGTCAAATCAGACCACATACAAGTCAGTCCTATCTTTTTGCGGTATCGCTTATGTGGTTAAATGTTAAATATCGCTCTTAACTGCATAAAAGACAGCTGCTCGCATAAACCCAGATATTTAAATGCATCCACTCTGCAGCCTCCCATTACCTCTCCACTTTCATCTCTCCCTACATTCCTCCCCGTGAACTCCGCTCGCTGGACAAATCTCTCTTGTCGTCCCCCTTCTCCTCCACTGCTAACTCCAGGCTTCGCTCCTTTTCTCTCGCGGCACCTTATGCCTGGAATAGACTGCCTGGACCTATACGTCTATCACCATCTCTACCTGTTTTCAAATCTATGCTGAAAACCCACCTTTTCACTGCTGCTTTTTAGCTTCCATTAATTCCCTCACCCGTAACTGCCTTGTCTGTCTGTCTCTTTGTATCAGGTGTTCAGCGCTGTGTGCGTCTGGTAGCGCTATACAAATGCTAATAATAATAATATTCAATGCCGGTACCCTATCATGATCAGGCATTGAATATCTGAAAATAATTCTGCACTAGCTAAGAATGCTCACCTCTGTCGGCAGAATATAAATCCCTTAATATCCAAATGTTACTTTCTTTCAGCTAAATTATTTTTCCCAATGATGTCTTACCTTTATTCACATATTTCAGTGATAATGATCAACAGAATATATATTACTTTGGGGGGGTTGATCCATCCAGAAAAGAATAGTCCTTCACTTGAGGCATAGTCACCACTAGTACTGCTTTTCAGTAGCATGTGCTTACGGAGGCTAATTCTATAACGAGATGCCTCTAGGCACAACGAGGCTGCATGCTAAGAGCCTATTTTATAATGAAACATAGGTGACTATATTCCATTATAGAGTAGAAATGCAATCCAGTATCACCATGCCCAGCATGGAAGGCACTGCACTTATTTATTTATTAGGATTTATTTACCGCCTTTTTGAAAGAATTCACTCAAGGTGGTGTACAGTAAGAATAATTCAAACAAAAGCAATAGACAATTACAGCAATAATAATGTTCAAATAACAATACAAAGTATAGCATAATATACTACTTACAATATCAACACAATACCAATACATAATAGAACATTTTAATTGACAGTGTAGGGTTTAAGCAAAGATGGAACATATAAATACATAAGAGGAGCTTTTAAAGAAAGTTGCACATGAGGTCAGAGAGATGGTTAACATAAAGACAGGTAAGAGAGTAAGAGGAGTTAGAAAGTAAG